>NC_091058.1:127976592-128279622 GCF_000393655.2 Nicotiana sylvestris | reverse complement strand
GGTAATCAATATTTACAAGGTGCACCAGGTCTAACGAACCCGCCGTTAGCTACAAGATCCTTCAATGTCTACTCCCATTTATACTTGTCTCTGTAATTCGTATATACTCGTAGAAACTATTTTAAAATAATATAGGACATTTCGGTTCTTATCAAATCATATAATTTCCTTTTGATAACAGTAAATTCAAGTAACGGTAAAACAGATCTAGTGACAACGAAAATATTTAAAATCACGGTATTCATCTCAAATAACTATTTCGGTATGATATCGAGTAAGAGATTTGTCCCAAATGCAACTTAAAATAATCGGTAACATATTCATATTAAAAATCATGTGTAAATCATGCAAGTTATGAAAACACAAATTGCGGTAAGATTACTACTCACAATACTCGTGCCGAAATTCCAAATGCTTCACCTCAAGAAATTTGTACAACTTCCTCCAATTCAATCTATAATGACATAATATTGGTCTCATGTTAATTTCTATGTTTACGTTAATTCATAGCTAATTTAGAATACCCAACCCTCGAGGTTCCATATTTGACTCTTAATTCGCCGAGTTATATTTACCCACATATGAGTAATTACTAATCTATCAACTCCAACCTATTCATATAATTTACCCAGTTAATTCATGAAAAAGTCTCATGAATTTCTCCCAATTTCCTTAACTATATCTTTCAAATTTTTAATCCAACTTCAAAATTATATCTACTCAGCCCTACAAAGATTATGTATATAAAATTCCATAGTTTTAAAAAAGGAAGAAATACTGTAATTACCTGGAGTGTATTACTGAAACTTAAAGAATTGTATGCCAAAGATTAGATGAAACACGGTCTTCAGCGCTAGAAAAACAACTGAAGCTTCTTCCTTTTGTTTTTCTGTTCGATGGTAGGTCTAAGGGTTTTATTTTCTTTAAAACCCTCTTTAGCTTTTGTCCGTCCCTTTCTTTCCCTTTTCTTTTAGTGGCTTTGTCCTTCTTTTAGTTAGAGTAGGTTTCTTCCTCTTTCTTTATTTTTTCAATTAATTAGTTATTATTATTATTATTATTATTATTATTATTATTATTATTATTATTATTATTATTTGCTAATGACCAATAAGCCCTTACTAAAAAATATAGGGTATTACATATACAGAGAATTTTTGCTTAATATTCGATTGCCATTCTCTTGCTGATTGATCTAATATTTATATGTTCATCACTAGGGGTGTTTATAAAAATTCGAAAACCCGAACCAAACCAAACCGACCAAAAAAACCGATACTTTTTGGTTTGGTTTAGTTTTGATTTTGAAATTTAAAAACCGATCAAATTTGTTTTGGTTTTGGTTTTAATAAAAAAAATCGAACCAAACCGAATATAGGAGTAGCTATTTTAAATTTATTATTACACCTATATATATATGTATACTTTTATACAAATTTTTAAAATTTTTATAGTAAATGTTAATCGTTTGCACTGTTAGTACATGTCTTTACTTTTACATTCTAGTTTGATTGGTAGTTTTCTTTTGTTAAGTTAGGAATCTATTTCATGTTAAAAATAATATATTTTTAATTGAGTCCTTAAATTATTCATTACTATTTGATTCAATTATCATCAATATATCTTGGTAAATAATAGATTTCTCAAAGGGCAATTGATTTTATAGTATTACGTTGAAAATGTGGTCGCCGAAATATGTGTTTGGTAGTGTATGTCTTATATTAAGAAAAAATCGACAAATAACCGAAAAAATCGAAAAAACGACATAAACCGAATCAAGAAAAAATCGACTTAATTGGTTTGGTTTGGTTCTAATATTTGAAAAACTGACTTACTTGGTTTGGTTTCTTTTTAGAGAAACATCGATCCAAACCGAACCATGAACACTTCTATTCATCACTTGTAATTAATACGGAGTATAACATTCTTGAAATAATACTAGGGAAAAAAATTATTTTATTACCTTTTTGATTTTACTCTATTATTAATTTTATTATAAGTTAGACATTAACTTATTTTGATTTATTATGCTTCTAAAAACAAAGTACGTTGAAGGTAGATATAAACTCTGGTGATCGTTAAGCAAGGTGGCTAACCTCACCGGCCACGATGACTCACCGTAATCACCCTACACTCCCTACACAACCACCTCTTCCAATTGATAATAGAAATAGATTAATTATTCCAGAAAGTGGTATTCCCCGGAAATTAGCCCCAATGCAACTGTTACATTGGATGCCAGGCATGGGGAGTGCCCCTACTGTCATGCAAGCCCCGCCAGAAACAGAGAAGGATGAATCGCAAGTAATGGAACCAGGATTGCTGATAGTGGCGCAGAAATTAACCTACTCTGATGGGTCTCAAAGTACAAAGCAGACCATGGCAGAGGTAGTCAAAGGCAACAGAGATCAAACACAAGGCATGCAACTGAAGTTCTACCCTCCGGTAGTAAAAGGATGGATTGAAAATTGCCAAGTTAAACCCAAAGGAGTTAGAACAGCAATGCCAGCGATGGAAAAGAGCTTTGATTGGATACGTTCTAGGGGGAATACGTCGTTCAAGGAGATGCTCAAATTCGTCTATGGCGTATGGAATCTAGTCACGACACAAACAGTACTTCTGCATGATGACGGGTATTTCATTTTCAGATTTGAATCTGTAGAGGACAAAAACTTAATTACGCAAAATGACCCTTATACCTTTAATAGCAGACCTATGGTATAAAAGTATTGGGATCCGGATTTTCAGATTCAGAATGAATCTATGAGGATAGTTCATGTATGGGTCAATTTACCTGGGCTACTTGTTCAATGTTGGGCTGAGGAAAACTAAGGTAGGATTACTGGTCTGTTAGGTAAACCTATCTGCAATGATAAACTTACAGCAGAATGTGAAATTTAATATTCTAGAATACTTGTTGAAATGGATATCACACAGCCATTACTAGATGAAATTCTCATAGAAAAGCCAGATTGGAGGAGCTGGATGTAGAGAGTAGATTTTGAATGGAATCCAAAATTTTGTTTGGATTGCAACAAATTTGGTCATGGTACTGGTAAGTGCCAACAAGCAACACAGTAGGACGAGGAACCAAAACAACATAAAAGATGAAGAAAGAAGAGAACAAAAATGGAATGGAAACCTAAAGCAACAGATGAAGGAAACAATAGCACTACGATTCTGCATTAGGAGGAACCTACACAACAGGAGACGATAGTAGAGATACATGTGACTAATAGAGGCAAACATGCAGTGGTTACTCAAGGATCAACTGGCAAAACAGAGCATAGGGAGATTAATTATGAGGAACTATGTGACGACCCGGCCGGTCGTCTTAAGAAGTAACGCCCCGATCCCCTATTAACTACTTTTCCCAAGTTTATTTCTACTAATGTGATTTTTCGGTATGTTCGGTTTTGAGTTTTGGGGAGTTTTGGGATACTTAGTCCCTAAATGAGAGCTTAAGTGTTGGAAAGTTGATCGTAGTCGGAATAATATGAAGATGGCATCGGAATGAAAATCTGATGGTTCCGTCAGCTCTGTTGAGTGATTTTAGGGTTAGGAGCATGTTTGGACTGTGTTTTGGAGGCCCGTAGCTAATTTAGGCTTGAAATGTCGAAGGTTGAATTTTTGAAGTTTCCGGTTCGATAGCGAGATTTTTATCCAAGGGTCGGAATGGAATTCCGAGAGTTGTAGTAGTTCTGTTGTGTCATTTGGGATGTGTGTGTGAAATTTCAGGTTATTCGGATGAGGTTTGATAGAATTTTGTATTGAAAGCGTATTTTGAGAAATTTTGAGTTCTTAGGCTTAAACCCATGGTTAATTCGAGGTTTCGATGTTGTTTTAGGTGTTTTGAGGATTGGTACAAGTTTGAATAAGGTTTTAGGATATGTTAATGCCTTTAGTTGAGGTCCCGGGGGCCTCAGGGTGATTTCGGATGGTTAACGAGAAGTTGAGGAAATGTTGCAGCTGTTGTGTTTTTGCTGCTTTTGGTATTTCCGCATCTGTAGTTTGGGGACCGCATATGCGGCATTGCAGAAGCGGCTAAGTAGATCACAAAAGAAAATTTTGGTCCTTTCTTCAGGTTCCGGAGATGCGGAAGGAATACCGCAGAAGCGGTAGCGCATCTGCGAAAGGGTGATCGCAGATGCGGTTTCTGGTCATTTAATGAAAGTCGCAGATGCGACGTAGTTTCTGCAAAAGCGGGACCACAGATGCGGTCCCAGGGTCACAAATGCGGAAATCACTGGCAGAATATATAAATAGTTGCCTTCGCGAATTTGAGGGATTTTTTCACTATTTTCATCCGGGTTTGAAGCTTTTAAGAGAGATTTTTGAGGAAAACAAAGGGGAATCACTTGGAGGAAATATCCTTGACTTCATAAATATTTTTTGTGTGATTAAAGACCTAATTAGTTGTGAGAAATTTGGGAAAAATGGTTAATTAGGGCTTGAGTTTAAAAGGCCTTTAAATAAGGATTTGAGGGGTCATTTGGACTCCGATTTCAATGTTCTTATTATGTATAGACTCGTGAGAGTATGAGGTTTTTGAAAATGTAAATTTCACCTGATTCTGAGATGTGGGACCGAGGGGCATTTTGGTCATTTTACATAATTTCGCGTATTAACTTAGACTTTAATTGTAGAATCAGTTACTTGAAGCCTTATTTACATTATGCAATTGAATTGAATAGATTTGGGCTATTTGGAGTCGAGTACTCGTGGCAAAGACGTGGTGTTGGGTTGATTTTGAGTCGGTTCGAGGTAAATGGTTGTCTAACATTGATGGGGGACCTTCCCCTTAGGATATGATATATTTGGTAATTAAAATGCCTTGTACGTGAGCTGACGAGTGCGTACTTGAGCTAATTGTTGAAAATCCGGTTTTACTTTAAGTATTTCAATTGAGTCCCTTTTTTTCCAGTTTTATTCTACTTGCGAATTTAGCCTGTTGTAGTTTAGAAAAGCATGTTGAGTTGATTTAATTACCTATTTGCTTAAACTGCCTTAATTGCATTACGTGAAGCATGTTAGGCTAGAATTAACTGTTTACTTGGTACGAAATTTGCATTTAATTGAGTATTCTTGTGTTGCTTCTATGTGTTTTTAATTTGGGACTATGGGACGGTATCCCGGGAGATCCCCTGTACGTATTTATGATCTGTACTGAGGTGCGGGGTACCAAGAGATCCCTGGCACGTATATTGAGGATACCAAGAGATCCTCGGGATACCAAGAGATCCCTAGCATATATTGAGGATACCAAGAGATCCTCGGGATACCAAGAGATCCCTAGCATATATTGAGGATACCAAGAGATCCTCATGATACCAAGAGATCCCTAGCATATATTGAGGATACCAAGAGATCCTCGGGATACCAAGATATCCCCGGTTATCATCCTTGTTATGAGCGGTACTTCCTTGTGGTTTGCCTTCATCTTTGTTTCAGTTATTGTACTCTTATTATCCTGTGTAGATTCTTACTGTAGATTCTTAATTGTACTGCTTATTATCCTGTCATCTTTATATTTATTTAATCTCAGTCGGGCCCTGACCTTCCCTGTCACAACCCAACCGAGGTTCGGCTTGGCACTTACTGAGTACCGCTGTGGTGTACTCATGTCCCTTCTGCGCATGTTTTTCATGTGCAGATCCAGGTACCGCTACTCAGGCCTACCATCCTTAAGAGAGGTGACTGCTTAGAGACTTCAAGGTACATCTGCCGCATCCGCAGACAGAGAAGTCCCTTTATATTCACGCTTTTAGTATTTAGCCCTTCTGTACTTCCTGTTCTTATTAGACAAATTCCGGAGTTAGAGCTATGTAGTATTTCCTTTTCTTAGCTTGTGATTCGTGGGTTTTCGAGTCTTGGATTTAGATATTGGTTTTGATATCTATATAAATATGGTGTATGCCGAGTGGCACATTTAACACTGTTATTGCCTTATTTCTATTTTTAAATTATTTTACTTCAGCAAGTTTTGGTTATCTTCCGCAAGTTTAGGCTTACCTAGTCGTAGAGACTAGGTGCTGTCACGATGGTTCACGGAGGGAGAACCGGGGTCGTGAAAAACTAACTAGAAGAAATGCAATTGCTCACCTGACAATACTAGAAAGGCCATCAAATGAGAACAAGGGCAATCCTCTAGTAATGAAGAAGTTCAAAGGGCAATTGAGTGAAATCCCATTAATCATAATCCTCCATGATTGTTATGACCTGGAATATAAGAGGACTGAATAAGTCTTATAACCAACGAGAATTCAAAAAGTTCTTGTTGACGAATAAGGTAGATATGATAGCTTGTCTAGAGACTAGAGTTAAACAACAAAGATCAAAAGTAATTCAGAGGAAGATGGGTGATGATTGGCAGTTCAAAGATAACTATGCTTATGCACCTAATGGTAGAATCTGGATAGGTTGGAAAATAGCAAATGTTCAAGTAACAGTACTGGATGGCTCAGATCAGCTGATACACTGCCTAGTTAAGGATAACAATTCATCCTTTACCAGCTACATAACCTTTGTATATGGATTACATAATGTTCAACACAGAATTCCACTCTGGAGAAACTTGAGGAATATGATAAGTAATGGACTTTGGCTTATAATAGGAGATTTTAATAGTGTGCTACATCTGGATGACATAGTGAATGGAACTCCAGTTCATCAAACAGAAATGACTGACTTTCAAAGCTATCTTGATGATATTGGAGTGGGACAAATCACAAAAAAGAGGGTGCAAATTCTCATGGAGCAATAAGAGGGATGCAGAGATTAGAGTTTATAGTCATATAGACTGGGATTTAGGGAATGGTGATTGGTTCAATGAGTATAATGGAGTGGAGGCCATATACATGCTACCAGGTTGTTCAAATCACACTCCTATAATGATAACTACTGATGTTGTTAAGGTAAAAGTGAAAAGGCCTTTTAGGTTACTATCAACAGTGATGCAACTACAATAGTATAAAGAAGTAGTTCATGCTACTTGGATTCAATAGATTCAAGGTCATACGATGTATTCAATTTGGAGGAAGTTGAAATTAGTAGAGCTACAAATTAGGGGCCTCCAGTGTGAGCACGTAATTTTTGCCCTAAATATGATTATTCCCAAAATCCCAAACAAAATAATTTTCCTTTATTTTATACAATTTTTGTGCATTTTGGTGTCATTTTCTGATAATTGTTGCATTCTATTTGCGCATGTTAATTCTTATAAAGTACAAAAATATGCATTTTGCGTTTAGGTTTTAGTATCAATTAAGGGTTAATTTGTTTTAAAACAAAACATGAAAATCACAAAAATTAGTTCACCGCATTTTAATGATTTTTATTGTGAATTTGTCATGAAATAGCTTTTGAACAATTTTAGGAATTAATTAGTCTTTGTTTTGAAATAACTAGGATTTCATGTTAGTTTTACATCTCCATAAAAATTTAAAAAATTATAAAAATTGTAAAAGTAAGAAAAGAAAATAAAAAGAAAATAAGAATAGAAATTTGGCCTTAATAGAAGACCCAAATTTGGGCCAATTTGTGGATTTTTCAGGCCCAAACGCCTTAAATCCGTTCCAAATCAGCCCAGCCCAAGTCCCCAACCCGGTCCTCCTCCCAGGTGTTGAAACAGCGTCGTTTCCCCAGCATTCAACCACGACCGTTGGATCTCATCAATCCAACGGTCTGGATCTAACTAGGTTATTTGTATATAAATGTCCGAAAACTCCCCCCCCCCAACCCCATTTGCCTCATCTTCCTCACCCTACCTATCCTCAACGAACCCTAATCCGCGCCGCCATCAGACCCCTCGCCGGCGGTGAACGTCACCTGCACCGTTCAAGCCCAAAATTACACCACTCGTCCTCCTCACTCCCCTCTTTCCGTTCCACCCACTGGTTCCCCTCGAATAAGGCCGGAGCTCATCGAATCTTTGACTGAAGTTTCCGGTCAGATCGCAGGTTGATCCAAACCAGCCCAAAGTCATACCACACAATCCCCGGTCTACCCTCAACACTAATCCGTGATTATTTTCCTTCAAATCTCTGTGAAACGGCTCGAATCTTAGATCTAAGAATTTCTGGCCAAAACCCTAAACCAAAATCTTTGTGATTTCGAACCGTAGTATCCTTAACCATGTGTTCTCTTGTAAGAACACATGGTTAGGGATGTTACGCGTCAAAAATCTGAAAGGATTCAGACGTTAATGACTGGCCGGAGTTCCTCATGCTTCTGTGAGTTTTTCCTGTTTCTTTTTACTCGCATGGTTGAAGTTCTAGTTACAGTTTTGGTTTCATTAAGTGTTATGTTAAATTTATGATTTATTTTGTGTATTAGTATAATTCTGTCAATTGCTGTTAGTTCTGAGTTTGATATTTGATTGATCGATTGTGTGTTTATGGGTTAAGAATTAGTTTAAATTCATTTAATGTCGATCATGTTAGCTTAAGCTTTGCTTTGATCGATCCTGGTTTCTGGTTTCTCTTAGTTTGATTGAGTTGGTATAATTGAACAATTGGGTTTGGTCAGTTTGATTAGTTGATTTCTGAGTGCTAATTAATCAATTTCAGTTAGTTTTAGATTAACTTAGGGGATTGGTTATAGTTGTTAAGGATGAGGGTAGGTTCAGTAACTTTGAGGAGCCTTCAGGGGTAGTCTGGGTATGGAAAAGGGTAATTCTGATAGGAATAGTAATATTAAAGTATTTGGAAGGGCAGTATAGGTATTGTATGGGTAGGGGAACACCCTAGGGCCTTCTAGAATAGGATTTTAGTGCACATTTCAGCACAATAGGAGTGTTTACTTGTTTAGCAAGTCAAGAATAGAGGGACTAAACTGAAATAAGGGAGGGACTAAAAAAGAAAATCAAAAATCTGATCTATTCTCTCTTGTTGCCTATATAAGGGCATGAAATGCCTTGGGAAAGGGGGTTCTTCTTCTTCTGCCTTCAGCTCTAAGCTCAAAAACGCCCACCAAAAACTTTCCTCCCCGCTTTCAATTTCAGCTGGCACTTTAATTCCAAGTTGACTCAGAAAATAAAACATCAAAAATGAAGAAATCCAAAACAATTTTACAGTTTTATTACTAGTTTTGGATTTCAGTTGGGTTTGGGTCTAGCAGGATTTCAGAGGTAATTAGATTCAGCTGTAAGGGCTAGGAGTGTATTTCAATGTATGTGTTGAATTGATCTGTGGAGTCTGCTTGTATTTCTGGTTTTCAAAAGCAGTTCCTGGCATGTTCTGTGGTGTATATTGTTGAGTTTGTTGCTGTTGCTGTTCAAAGTAGCTGACTCCTTTCCTTTTCTCTATTTACATTCCAATTTCCAGGTACATTTCTTTGAACTTCACTGATGTATGCTCGTTGAAGTTGAAATGAAATGTTCAAAGGGTTTGTTATTCAACTGAAAGCAGTTTGTATTTTAACTAATATTAATAGTGTAGTTTCCTGTTATATAACTGACAGTTATATGTATAATTAAGATTGTTCAGTAAGGTTGATTACATATTGAATGTTGCATAACGTTGAACTGTTGAATTGGGCATTTGAAATAGCATTGAGCATAGGCCTGGTCTAATTTGAAGGTTTGTGTGAATTCAATAGTCATCAGTAGCAATTGGATCTATGTAAATGACATGTGAATTCAGGAGCAAGTCTAGTGACATTTAGCCTAGTTACTAGTACTTTTGTCATTGATCATGCTAGTGTAGTAGAATGTCTGCTTTTGATTAAAGGTCCTGAAATCGATTGGTAGGCAAACCTGAGTTATTGTTGGTAGATTGGTATTGAAACGAGTTAAAAATCATGAAACAAAACTCATTCATAATTGATTTAGTTCATTAAAAGTAGCAGGTCTTGATAGGTAATTGGTAGGACAAATCGGTTTAATAATTTTGGAGTTCACGACTATCAGCTAAATGAGGGTATACATTGTCGTTGTGATGACTCGTTGGTGTTATATCAATTGTTGTAGTTGTAATCTTACTCATATTTGTTGGGCCGTTTGGACCGCATCAAAGCCATGAGGCAGGCCCAATATTTTTTTGAATTTGGTTCTTAGTTTACTTCAGTGTAATTCAATTCTAAATTAATTAGTCTTTTAGAGACACATAATAAGTAGGAAATCATAGTTACTTTGGGATTACTACTAGCTCCGCCCAAATAAAACCACTAATTACGGGGCCCTCAATGTGGGTATATAAAAAAAATGATTAGAATTTGGGATGGCCATTTAGCAAACTCCACGGTCCTCCCCAAAATAATATTACGTTAGAATCTTTAGGCGCGATTTTAATTAAAGTACCATCTTAAACTCGGGTGCGCATTGATGCGACCCAAATCCAAATCTCGACGAAGTCAAAACGTGTTGACAACCAAGGGCGCATTGATTGCGACGTGGATCGAAACGCGTTTTCACAACGTCGCAATTCTTTTAAAATAAATAACAATAAAAGCGGTTTACAAATAAAGGCACATAAGTTAGCATGTATTAAAATCAGATAAAATCAAATACAACAGTTAAGCGATCGTGCTAGAACCACGGAACCCGGGAATACCTAACACCTTCTCCCGGGTTAACAGAATTTCTTACTCGGATATCTGGTACGCGGACTATTAACAGAGTCATAAATTTCCTCGGTTCGGGATTCAACCGGTGACTTGGGACACCATTAATCTCTCAAGTGGCGACTCTGAATAATTAATAATTAAATCCCGTTCCGATTGTCCTTTAAATGGAAAAACTCCTTTATGCCCATGCGGGTGTAGGTGTAAAAAAAAAGGTGTGACAGCTCTGGCGACTCTGCTGGGGACCGAACCCAGAATCTCTGGTTCAGGGTTCAGAATTCGAGCTTAGATAAATTGTTGTATTTAATTGTATCTGATTTTCCTACATGTTTTGTGCCGAATGTGCTAAATGTTACTGCTTGATATTATCTGAACTGTATATAAACTGTGCCGACACCTTTCTCTCTTCACCTCCGGGGATGTGCTTACTGGTAG
This sequence comes from Nicotiana sylvestris, assembly GCF_000393655.2. NCBI lineage: Eukaryota > Viridiplantae > Streptophyta > Magnoliopsida > Solanales > Solanaceae > Nicotiana > Nicotiana sylvestris. The sequence goes on along the minus strand of NC_091058.1, from coordinate 128,268,630 downwards.
AGACTCCCTATTCTGTTAGTGTCATACCTTGAAGTAAGAAAGAGGCCGGACAAGTTACAAAGCCGGATGGCCTTTTGGTTCCCGGTAAGTTGCCCCCTCCTCGACTCGAGTTGTTCGCTCGGGTACACAGTCTAGAACACTGACCCAGGTTTTGAACATAGAATAACGTGACTTCATCCCTAGTAGGAACGCTTATTTTCATCACGTTGCATTTGACTTAGGGGACTCAACACAGGGGTTGGTTCCGTCTAGGACTAGCAACCTGAAATGAAAAGACCATCCTGATGCATCCCACTTGCTCTGTACATATATTTGTTTCGAACTTGCATGTTGACCGGTTTCTGAATCTCGGGAATGTTGGAAAAAAAAGAAAAAAAAAGAAGAGAAAAGAGGAAAAAAAGAGAGAAAATATCAGTTAGGGAGTTAATTGATTATTTTAGAAATAAAAATCAATGACCAATTACTGGCGAAACTCTGCCGAAATTCTGAAAAAAAAATGTTTTATTTTGTTTTACTAAAAAAAAAAAAGGTAAAGAAAAATATAAAAAAAAGAGTCTTTTAATTTTGGAAAGTTGGTTGTTGAAAAAGAAAAGAATAAAAAGAGTCTTTTATTTTTAGTTTGGAAAAATAGGTTGTTGTTTTATTGTCTGTGGAAAATGAAAAAGAAAAGAGTCTGTTATTTTTAGTTTGGAAAATAGGTTGTAATATTATTTGTTGAAAAAAAAAGAGTCTTGTTTCTAAAAATAGTTTTTATTCGCTTATGAAATGCCAAAAATAAAAATGGAAAAGTGTCATATTTTAAAATAGTTCGGTTAATTTGCCCGAACTACGCATGGTTTGATTCTCACAGGGCGTGAGATACGTAGGCAACCCTCATCGGGTCCAACCCTCCCTTTTGCAAAAAATAACCAGAAAATATCAAAATTTTAATTTTGTCATAAATAAACCAGGTGATGTCGTTTTGTCAAAATTAGCCAAATGTTCCCAAACGGAACGCCGGCAGGCTGACCTTGCATAGATAGCCACCTGTGGTCATGTTTTTTTCCAATCCACACAGCCTTAAGTTTTCATCCTCGAGGCGTTGAAAGGCCGTGTTGCAATAATGGGTATTTTTATCTTAATTTTTTTTTTAAAAAAGAGAGAAGTAAGAATTGTGAATAAGCTAAGTAGAACCGTCTTGTCATAAATAGCCTTAAAATCTTTGTTCCCAAAATGCTGAAGGGCCATGTTTGAGAGTCAAGTGCTTCGCTTGAAAATATATCGGTAATTTTGAGTCAAAATATAGATAGTTTTTTTGAGTCAAATAAAAGTTTTCTTTTTGCTTAAACGCTTTAATAAATGTGCAGGATGAGCACGATGATAAATGAGCCCTTTTCAATAATGACCAAAATCTCTTTTGAGCTGCAATTATGGTGGAATGATTTAGGCAAAGAAGGGCAAGACGAAGTGAAAAAATATTTGAAAGACCTTCCGGATTTATTATACATTCAGCCTCGGGGGGATATTATCAGGGCATTGGTCGCCCATTGGGATTCGACACATAATGTATTTCATTTCTCAGACTTTGAGCTCACCCCGACATTGGAAGAAATAGCGGGGTATATTGGAAGTGATCAAGCTCCATTGAGGTTCAAATATTTGATTGCTCCTAGGGCCATTACCATACACCGATTCTTGGATTCCTTGAAAATACCCCGAACAGTTCATCATCCAGATTTTGCAAAGGGTTTCTGCAGTTTCCGCTTCATATATGATAGATATAGCCACGTGGGCAGGTTCAATAATCCAGACTTTAAGCTATGCAGTAGAAGTAACCGACAAAAATGGGAGGAACACAGACGGGTAGCTTTTATGATAGCCTTTTTGGGCCTCATAATATTCCCAAGGAAAGATGGTAATATCGATTTGAAAGTAGCAGGGGTCGTCAGTACCTTGCAAACCATGGGGAAAAGCACTTTAGCACCTATGATCGTGGCTGACATCTTTCGAGCTCTCACTGCGTGCAAAGCTAGGGGCAAATTTTTTGAGGGATGTAACTTGTTGTTACAAATGTGGATGACTGAGCATTTGTGCCCACGCTCCCAGTTATTAAGTTATGGTTCGGTTGAGAAAACTTGTATAGGTGAATTTTACACAAGAATCAAAGGGACTAGTCTACCTGAAGGAGTCTCGGCTTGGGCATTATTATTTCGGAACCTCAATGCCAGCTAGATACAGTGGGTGCTTGGATGGTTGCCTGTCGAGGAAGTCATATATATGTCAGCAGCCCGGCCGCATTTTTTGTTGATGGGACTCAAAAGCATCCAGCCCTATGCACCATATCGGGTTATGAGGCAACTCGGGAGGTATCAAGTAGTACCGAGAGATGAAGATTTGAGTACCCAGGTGGTCGAAATTAGTCCTGACGGTCGGTTCCCCGAGGAAGAGGTTCGCCAAATCTGGAGTGAGTGTCAACATCTGATGGCAAACACTTGTGTGTCAGATAGGGTCAAAGGGGAAGTTGCCCCAGGGTATCACAATTGGTTCAGAGGTGATGTGGCTTGTGGGAGACCGGCTAAAAGACCTCATCTCGAAGATTTTGCCAAGTCGTCCCAAGAGCAGTGGGACTGGTTAGCAAAGGAAGAAGGCTATCGAGTTGAGATTGGTAAACTAAAGCAGCAAGTTGAGAGTCTGAAATTCGAGAACAGTGTACAAGTTGCCGCGGATCAAGGTGAAAAGAATAGACTGGCTCGAGAAAATGAAGCACTTAGGGCCCAAATCCGGCAGTTGAAGATAACCATCGATAAGCAACCGAGGAGCCGATCCGATGAGCAATTGATAAAAAGATTGGAAAACGAAGTCAGGGAATGGCGGGATGAATTAGAAAAATCTGAGAATGTCATGGCAGAACTTAAAGCACAGTGGGCTACAAGAACAGAGGAGCGTCGCCAATACTTGAATCAGTTGAAAGGGGACCATGAGAAAATTGTTGCCAATTTTAAAAAAAAAAGTGGTTGCCCTTGAGGGTAAAGCGGTTAGGCAGGCTAGAGATTTTGAAATTGAAAGTGGACATTGGTACGACTTGTTGGCCCAAATGGAGGTAGAAGTGCAGCGGCTGCAAGACCAACACCTGCAGGACTCTCGAGCTTTAAAGACATGCAGCGATCAGATAAGACACTTGCTCATAGAAAAGAAGCAAACAAAAGACAGGATTAGAGCCATTGCTCATGCCATTTTCAAGAGATGCCGGGTTTGTGAAGACATGACCCATACTACTTTTGTCTCAGCAGTGATGATCTATGTGAAGCGAACCATGAATGAGTTAGAGCAGCTTGAAAGGGATTTGGATCCTAGGCCCGCGACGAGGACGAACGACGCCCCGCGGACACCTAAGTTTGAAGCATTAGAATATGCATAGTCCGTGTCTGTAATTTTCTACCATTTTGAGTCAGTCTTTTGTATGTTCGTTATCTTTCCAGGTCAAGTATGTTTGCAGTCTTATAGTCTGTGGTTTGCTTTTAAGTGGCGTCTGTTAGTTTCTTTCCAAAAAAAAGTGTTGAGTTTGTAAGAGTTTGTTTTAGTAATGAAAATTGAAAATTTTATTTCCACCCTTTATTTTTGCATTTATTTTCATGAACTACGCTTGGTCTGATTCGTGCGGGGTCACGATACGTAGGCAATCTCCATAGGATTCGACCATAATCGTAAGAAAAATAGAAAGAAGAAAAAGAAGAAAATAGAAGGAAAACCGAGAAAGAGAGAAAGAAAGAAAAGAGCGGAAAAATAGAAAGAGAAAGAAAAAGCACAAGAGAGGGATGAGGTGAAGAAATTTGAAAGAAGGGTAAAAAGAAACAAGGAACGAAGTGCCGGGATGAAGCATGCAATCGAGCAAACGCATAATAGAAATGATTAACTGTATAAGTGCATTCATGCCAATGTGCGGTTATTAAATCTGTTAAGACTTAATCGCTAACAAAGTGGTTGTCTAAATGTGTGAGTTCAGGCAGGTGGTTAGTTGATTGGCAATTCTGGCAACTCACCCATACAACACCCGGTCGAAAGATCAAGTAAAAATGACAGGGCAAGATTCAGAAATCAGCATCGTAGACCCTTCAAATGAGGTTGAGGTAACAGATGTGGGTGCTATGAAAGAAGAAATGAGGAAGTTAAAAGAACAAATGGCTGAAATGCATCAGGCATGGTCTCAGGGACATCCGGCACCACTATATCCCGCTAATCCATCTTACATCCCACCCTTGGCCCAAGCTCAGGAGCCCACCACCCCCCACGCATCTTCAGTTTTCCCCTATCACGCCCAGGGTTATGGTACCACTTCATATGCTCCCCCAGCTCCACCCCCTAAACAGAACCCTCCACCACCCATGGTTCCCGTCTTTGTGGCACCTTCCCCAGCCCCACTACATAGATCGTCTAGTGAGTTGCTATTCCAAGCTCACGACACCCAATATTACCCTCCTGAACCCACTTTCAAAGTGCCTGAGCCATATACCTATTCTCCCCATTTTGAAATCCCTGGAGAGGTTGAGAACCCGGTTAAGAATACAGAACATAAGGAAGTGATTCGTAAAGTCAAAAGCCTGGAGCAATCTTTCAGGAACATGTATGGTTTAGGTAACCAAGTCAGCGTCGCATACAAAGATTTGTGCCCTTTCCCTGATGTTCAGTTGCCTGCGGGGTTTAAAATGCCGAAGTTTGACTTGTATGAGGGGCACGGTGACCCAGTAGCCCATCTGCGTGGTTTTTGTAGCAAAATGAGAGGTGCTGGGGGAAAGGATGAATTGTTGATAGCATATTTCGGTCAAAACCTGAGCGGGTCAGCGCTAGAATGGTACACGAGACAGGACCCCGGCCGATGGTATACATGGGATGATTTGGCACAAGCATTCATTGGCCATTTTCAATATAACCTTGAGATAGTCCCCGACCGTTTGTCATTGTTGAAACTGGAAAAGAAGCCTGGGGAAAGTTTTAGAGAGTTTGGTTTCCGCTGGAGGGAACAAGCTGCAAGGGTTGATCCTCCCATGAGGGAGAGTGAGATGGTATATTAGTTCTTGCAAACATTGGAACCTACATATTTTGGTCATCTAGTGACATCTGTCGGAAAGTCGTTTAATGAAGTGGTAAAGATGGGAGCCATGATTGAAGAAGGATTGAAATCTAACAAGATCTTGAGCTACTCGGCGTTGAAAGCAACCACCCAGGCCATCCAAAGCGGTACTGGTGGTGTGCTTGGAAAGAAGAAGAAAGAAGAAGTTGCTACAGTTGAAGCTAGTGCTTGGTCTAGGCCCAATAACTCTCCACTCTACTACAACCAACCCAGACCCCACCACCCAAACTACCAATATACCCCATATGGCCCACCGCAACACTATTATACACCACTAGAACCACACTTTTCTATCCACCACGCCCAGACCTACACTCAGCCCCCGGTGCACTCGCAATGGCGTACACCGAATCCCCAAAACACACATCCACCCCCACAAAACACCTATCCACCTCCCAGGGCAAACAGACCAGGAACCAGCTTCCGCCCAAACCAAGCTTTTAGAAGTAAGAAGGCCCCAAATAGAAAAACATTTACTCTGCTGGGAGAATCTTACACTGCTCTCTTCCATAGATTGAAACAGTTGGGAATGTTGACCCCAATTGAATCCAAAGCACCAAACTCCCTTCCCAGAAACCTGGACCATTCTGTTAGCTGCGAGTATTGCTCAGGGATGCCGGGGCATGATACTGAAAAATGTTGGAAGTTGAAAAACGCGGTACAAGAGCTCATTGATAATTGCCGTATTGAAGTACAGGCTCCAGAGGCCCCGAACATCAACCAAAATCCGTTACCAGCGTATTATGAGGACAACATGATCGAACTGATACATAAGGGGGCAGAGTCTAAAAAACCTTTGCAAATGGTTATGGTGATTCGTTCTACAGAAGCCAAAGAAAAGACAGTGAGTGCAAGGCCAGTGGTTCAGTTAAAAGCAATAAAAGATAAGCCAGTGTTGGTAATGGGAAAGGGACCATTCGTGGCTGCAAAAAAGCCGGAGCCAGTCAAGTTAGTGGTACCAGGGTCATCATCTGCACCCGTGGTGGTTGTGAAAGGAGCCTATGTAGAACCGGTTGTCATAAAACCGGTAGTCCAGTTACCCATGGTTGATAGCAAAGCCGTACCGTGGAGATATGACAAGGTAGTGGTGACATACAAAGGAAAGGAAATTGAGGAAGAGAGTTGTGAAGCACAAGGACTGACTCGGTCGGGACGTTTTTTTGCCCCCGAAGAGTTGAGAAAGGCTAAGGGCGCTAAAGACAATCCAGTACCAGTCAAAAAAGCTGTGACGGAAGAAGAGGCAGAAGAGTTTCTGAAAAAGATGAAAGTGCAAGATTATTCCATTGTTGAACAACTGAGAAAAACACCGGCTCAAATCTCGTTGTTGTCATTATTGATTCACTCTGACGAGCATTGCCGAGCTTTGATGAAGATATTGAATGAGGCTCATGTGCCCGACAAAATTTCAGTGAACCATTTAGAGACAATTGCCAACAAGATCTTTGAAGTGAACAGGGTAGCATTTTCTGATGATGAACTGCCTATGGAAGGCACAGAACACAACAAAGCTCTCTATTTGACGGTCAAGTGTGAAGGTTCAATGGTTACTCGGGCACTGATCGATAACGGGTCGAGTGCTAATATTTGCATGATGTCCACGTTGAACAAGTTGAAGATCGATGAGGATAGAATCCGAAAAAATAGCATTTGTGTTCGAGGGTTCGACGGAGGGGGAACAAACACAGTAGGGGATATTGTACTCGAATTGACTATTGGCCCAGTCGAGTTCACTATGGAATTTCAGGTGTTGGATGCTGCAGTATCCTACAATCTTTTGTTGGGTCGACCATGGATTCACGCGGCCAAAGCCGTGCCTTCCACGCTGCACCAAATGGTCAAGTTCGAGTGGGACAGACAAGAAATTGTGTTACATGGGGAAGATCCCACATGCGCCATGAATGATGCCATTGTGCCCTTTATAGAAACTGAAGATGATAAGGGACCATGGGTTTATCAGGTCTTCGACATGGTCCCGGTGAGCAGAGTGCCCGAAGGTAAAAGCATGCCATGTCCCAGGGTGGCAGCTGCGACCGTCATGGTAGTATCAGAAATGCTGAATAACGGGTTCGTGCCAGGGAAAGGTCTGGGGGCTGAACTTCAGGGCATTATTCAACCTGTGTCCCTGCCCAAAAATCTGGACACCTTCGGATTAGGTTTCAAACCAATAACGGCAGATGTTAGAAGGGCCCGTAAATTGAAAAAGAAAGCTTGGGTTCTTTCTAAACATATTCCACGTTTGTCCAGGTCCTTCGTCAGGCCAGGTATCAAGAAACAGTCATTGGCAAAGATGTCAGGTTCATTGATTGGGGCAGAGGGGAATTTGGATAAGGTGTTCTAGAGAGTATTTGCTGAAGTAAACATGGTTGAGGCCGGGGAAGGGTCAAGCGGAGCAGATATACAGTACATCGGACCACATGCTAACATCAACAATTGGGAAGCTACTCCTCTTCCAATTCGGAGGGAGTCGTGGTAGTGGGTTTTGTTTTCCTTTTGTCACCTGGATTATTCCAGGGTTTGTAATCCAGTTGCTATGTTCCGTCCGTTTGGATGAGTTAAAACCTTGTTATCTTTACATTCAATGAAATGCAATTTTCTTCATTCCTAATTTTCTTTCCATTTTTGTTTTCTTTCTTTTGTACAGTTCTTTTTATGCTGATATCAATGATATGACATGCATGAGGAATCTTCGGCCCAGTTTTAAAAGCCAATCTAGCTCGGAAGTAATAATACAAGAAATCGAGTGTGATGATGGGGTGGATGGTAACAACGATGAAGCATATGAGGAAATTAGTAAAGAATTAAGTCATTTTGAAGAAAAACCCAAACCTAACCTAAATGACACAGAAGCAGTTAATCTAGGGGATCAAGGCAATGTGCGGGAAACTAAAGTAAGTGTTCATCTGGAGCCACAACTCAAGGAGGAGATAATTAAAGTATTGCATGAGTACAAAGATGTTTTTGCATGGTCATATGATGATATGCCAGGTCTAAGCACCGATTTGGTGGTTCATAAATTACCCACTGATCCGGCACTCCTCCCTGTCAAGCAGAAGTTGAGAAAGTTCAAAACGGACATAAGTGTGAAGATCAAAGAGGAGATTACCAAGCAGTTTGAGGCAAAGATCATTCAGGTTACACGATACCCCACTTGGTTAGCTAATGTCGTGCCTGTGCCGAAGAAAGATGGCAAGACCAGGGTGTGCGTCGATTATCGAGACCTTAACTAGGCGAGTCCAAAAGATAATTTCCCATTGCCCAACATCCATATACTGATTGACAATTGTGCCAAACACGATATTGGTTCTTTTGTGGATTGTTATGCGGGTTATCACCAGATTCTAATGGACGAGGGAGATGCAGAAAAGACGGCATTCATCACGCCGTGGGGAACATATTGTTATCGGGTCATGCCGTTTGGTTTGAAAAACGCTGGGGCAACTTATATGAGGGCCATGACAACCATCTTCCACGATATGATACATAAGGAAATCGAGGTATACGTGGATGATGTGATCGTGAAGTCTAGACAGCAATCCGACCATGTCAGAGATCTGAGAAAGTTCTTTCAAAGGCTTCGCAGGTACAATCTTAAGCTCAATCCTGCAAAGTGTGCTTTCGGGGTGCCATCTGGGAAGTTGTTGGGGTTTATAGTTAGCCGGCGGGGTATTGAATTAGACCAGTCGAAGATCAAAGCCATTTAGGAGTTGCCACCTCCAAGAAACAAAACCGAGGTGATGAGTTTGTTGGGAAGATTGAACTATATCAGCAGGTTCATTGCTCAGCTCACGGCAACTTGTGAACCAATTTTCAAGTTGTTGAGAAAAGATGCCGCGGTCAAATGGACTGATGAATGCCAGGAGGCTTTTAATAAGATAAAGGGGTATTTGTCGAACCCACCCGTGTTGGTTCCGCCAGAACTAGGGAGGTCTTTGATTCTATATCTGACAGTTGTGGATAGTTCATTCGCCTGTGTACTAGGGCAACACGATGTTACGGGCAGAAAGGAACAGGCTATTTACTATCTCAGCAAGAAGTTCACATCTTACGAAGTTAAGTATACTCATCTGGAAAGGACATGTTGCGCCCTGACTTGGGTGGCACAGAAGTTGAAACATTATTTGTCATCTTACACTACTTACCTTATATCTCGCTTGGACACGTTGAAGTATATTTTTCAGAAACCCATGCCCATAGGGAGGCTTGCAAAGTGGCAGATCTTGCTTACAGAGTTCGACATTATCTACGTGACACAGATTGCAATGAAAGCACAGGCCTTAGCCGATCATTTGGCTGAGAACCCCGTCGATGAAGATTATGAGCCTTTGAAAACCTATTTCCCTGATGAAGAGGTAATGCACATTGATGAATTGGAACAAGCTGAGAAGTCGGGATGGAAACTTTTCTTTGATGGGGCTGCAAATATGAAAGGCGTGGGAATAGGAGCGGTACTTATTTCTGAAACAGGTCAGCATTACCCTGTTACAGCTCGGCTTCGTTTCTACTGTACAAACAACATGGCAGAATATGAGGCGTGTATATTGGGATTGAGATTAGCTGTGGATATGGGTGTACGGGAAGTCTTGGTCATGGGTGACTCGGACCTACTGGTACACCAGATTCAAGGAGAATAGGAAACACGGGATCTGAAGCTTATACCGTATCGGCAGTGTCTGCATGAGCTTTGTCAATATTTTCAGGCCATAGAATTCAGGCACACTGCAAGGATTCATAATGAGGTTGCCGACGCTTTGGCTACTTTGGCGTCAATGTTGTACCATCTAGATAAGGCTTATGTTTATCCATTGCAGATTCAGGTCTGTGATCAGCATGCTTACTGTAATGTGATAGAAGAGGAAATTGATGGCGAGCCGTGGTTCCATGATATCAAAGAGTACATTAGAGCGGGAGTATATCCGATACAGGCCACCGTTGATAAGAAAAGAACGATTCGGAGATTGGCGAGCGGGTTTTTCTTTAGTGGAGGAGTGTTGTACAAAAGAACTCCAGATCTTGGGTTGTTGAGATGTACAGATGCAAGACAGGCCACAACTATCATGACTGAGGTACATTCCGGAGTTTGTGGACCGCATATGAGTGGGTACGTTCTAGCAAAAAAGATTCTCCGAGCAGGTTATTATTGGCTCACGATGGAGCGGGATTGTATCAGTTTTGTGCGTAAGTGTCATAAATGCCAAGTGCACGGAGATTTGATTCATTCTCCACCATCAGAATTACATACGATATCCGCACCATGGCCGTTTGTTGCATGGGGCATGGATGTTATTGGGCCGATTGATCCAGCGGCGTCAAATGGGCATAGGTTTATTTTGGTAGCTATAGATTATTTTACCAAATGGGTGGAAGCTAAGACGTTCAAATATGTGACTAAGAAAGCTGTAGTCGACTTTGTGCATTCAAATATCATCTGTCGGTTTGGGATTCCAAAGGTAATCATCACAGATAATGGGGCTAATCTTAATAGTCATTTGATGAAGGAGACGTGCGAGCAGTTTAAGATTACCCATAGGCATTCTACTCCATACCGTCCCAAGGCAAATGGTGCGGTTGAAGCAGCCAATAAGAATATAAAGAAAATACTTCGGAAGATGGTTGAAGGATCTAGACAGTGGCATGAGAAATCACCTTTTGCATTGTTAGGATATCGCACCACCATTCGTACCTCGGTAAGGGCAACTCCTTATTCATTGGTATATGGCACCGAGGCAGTAATACCCGCAGAGGTGGAAATCCCGTCTCTGTGAATCGTTGCAGAGGCTGAGATCGATGATGATGAATGGGTGAAAAGCCATCTTGAGCAGTTGATTTTGATTGACGAGAAGAGATTGGCATCAGTGTGTCATGGCCAACTGTACCAATGAAGAATGGCAAAAGCATACAACAAGAAAGTACGTCCAAGGAAATTCGAAGTCGGACAATTAGTACTGAGGTGGATTTTGCCTCATTGGGCTGAAGCAAAAGAAAAGTTTGCCCCAAACTGGCAGGGACCATTTGTAATAACCAGAGTGTTGTCTAACGGAGCATTGTATTTGACAGATGTGGAAGGAAAATGTATAGAAATGGCCATCAATTCCGATGCGGTCAAGAGATATTATGTATGATTTCTTTATTTTCTGAATGTATCTGTTTGTATTTGGCATATCTTAAAGATTGAAATGATGAAGGCGTTTTGTCCTGCTATCCAAACACTCTTATCCCTTGTTATCCCCTTTGAGCCTTACTTATTTTTCATACCCCTCTTTCGGAATCAACGGCACTATCAGGGAACACAGGTGCCGAACATAAAAGAAAGAAGAGAAAAACAAAAGGGAAAGAAAAAAGAGAAAAACAAAGGAAAAGAAAAGAAAGAAAAGAAAAAGAAAAACAAAGGAAAAGGAAAAGAAAGAAAAGCAAAAGAAAAGAAAGAAGAGAAAAAAACAAAGGAAAAGGAAAAGAAAGAAAAGGAAAAGGAAAAAGAAAGAGAAAGAAAAGGAAAGAAAGAAAAACACAACAACAAAAGTTAAATACAGTGAACTACGTTTGACTTGATCCCGAAAAGGGTACGTAGGCAGCCTTACTCCGAGGTTCAGTCATACCAAAATAGAAATCCAAAAATCCCCAAGTAAGAAACTGGGGCAGAAGCTGTGATTGTTGTGGAAATTGGATTCCGAAAGTTGTAATTTGAACCCATTCGAATTGTTTTGAGCCTTTCATACCTTTATTTCTAACCCAATCCAAAAGCCTACATTATGGTCCAAAGAAAGACCTTCTGATCAATTTTAGGAAACGCCAAATCAAGCAGGTAACGGTAATTCGTGGCAGTGGCAACATTCTGGTTCAAGGCAAAAAGAACAAAAGATAAAAATGAGAGCGTCTTATGGGTGAAAACCCTCACGGGCACCGTAAGGCGACGGGAGCTAAGAGAAAATAAATGACAGAGTCTTATTGGTGAAAACCCTCGCGGGCACCTTGAGGCGAAAGTGAGTTGGAAAATGTTTAAATGGCAAAAGGTCTGTGGGTGGAAAGATGTTTCGAGGTACCGCAGGAAAGCAAAGTTAAGGTCTGGGTAAATCAAACAAGTGATGGAAGTTCTGGGCAATGAGGTACGACAATTGAGAGTTGTTTGGTTGGATAGATTGGGCTGATTAATCCAAAATGCATGTCTTGACCATTGGTACTAGTTGTCTCGCTCAGATAAGTTTCTTTTCCTTCTCTTTTCAAACAGTCATCTGGTTTTGGATTCTTCTTATCCTTAACTCAAGAATCATTGCATTTCATTTTCTTTTGAGGGTTTTATCTAGCTGAGATGTTTCAGTGCCAGTTTTGTTCAATGCAAGCAGAAAGGACTTCAAAGTTCACTACCAGCTTCTAGAATTGTAAAGCACAACGTGGTCAGAGCATGTCAAAAACAACTTGATGTCAAGTGGAATACAGGGAATTAACGGAAGTTTCATCGGTGAAATGATTGGGGAATGTCGTGGGAAAGGCAAAAGCTTAAACAAAAGGTCAGAAAATGAAATAACAGCATGGGTGTAAAACATTTAGGTCGCCGGATGTTGGGAAATTTAAAAGTTGGTCAGAAAGTCAAGCGGTTCAGGGACAGTGCGTGGAAGGCAGTCAACACAAAGCAAGGCAGTGGAAGGATTTTTCAGCAAGAAGGCCATCAACTAACCACCGTTTTAAACTGACGAAATTTTCTTTGATTGTAACAGGGGCAGAAAGTTAGCCGTTGAGAAGGAATTCTCCAAGAAGGAAAAACAAGCAGTAATCAGGTTTGATCACAAAGTGCGGTATGATTAAATACAAGATAATCTTGAAATGCATAAGGGGAATGGAATTTGGTTGCAAAGTTTGCATGATTAAAATAAGTGCAAGTTGTCAGGACCTTCCTGGAAAATAGGACGTAGTTCATATACCCGGGTGAGATACCTTGGTACAGTGAGAAGTAACACCTTAGGTTCATAATTGTTTGGAGCAGTCAGGAGACCGCCTGTATAATAGAGGAATACATTCAATTTCAAATTCAGAAATCAGGAGTCCGCCTGGAAAATAGAGACATACCATTCAGATTTTAAGCAATCAGGAGCACGCCTGAAGAACGGAGGTGATACAATTCAAATTTTTAGCTTCCCCTCAATCTCTTTGTTTATCTTGAAATTAGGAGTCCGCCTGGAGAATAGAGACATACAATTTAATTTTAGTAATCAGGAGTCCACCCGGAGAATAGAGACATACAATTTAATTTTAGCAATCAGGAGTCCGCCTGGAGAATAGAGACATACAATTTAATTTTAGCAATCAGGAGTCCGCCTGGAGAATAGAGACATATAATTTAATTTTAGCAATCAGGAGTCCGCCTGGAGAATAGAGACATACAATTTAATTTTAGCAATCAGGAGTCCGCCTGGAGAATAGAGACATACAATTTAATTTTAGCAATCAGGAGTCCGCCTGGAGAATAGAGACATACAATTTAATTTTAGCAATCAGGAGTCCGCCTGGAGAATAGAGACATACAATTTAATTTTAGCAATCAAGAGTCCGCCTGGAGAATAGAGACATACAATTTAATTTTAACAATCAGGAGCCCGCCTGGATAATAGAGGAGTAGTTTCAATTTTAAGTTCAACAGTCAGGAGCTCGCCTAGAAAATGGAGGTGTTAAATATTTTAAGCAGTCGAAACCAGGATCCCGCCTGGAGAACAGAGGCGATATAATTCAATTTTAGTTTTCAATCAATCTCTTTGTCTATTTTGAAGTCAGGAGCCCGCCTGAAGAATAGAGACATGCAATTCAAGTTTCGGAGGTCAGGAGTCTGCCTGGAGAATAGAGGTATTATAATTCAAGTTTTAGTTTTTAAAATCTCAGCCAGTAACATGTGCTCAGTTTTCAAACTGGGGCAGAAAGTTTTCGTTGTTGTATTTGTGTTGAGAAGTCAGGATACCGCCTGGATAACAGAGGAATACATACAGTTCAAGTTTCAGAAGTTGGGAGTCCGCCTAGGGGAATAGCAACAGGGAATTTTATCGAGAAAGAACAAGACAATGAGGCAACAAGGAGACAAAAGACAATAAGGCAGCAAGGAAGTACAAGAGCAAGTTTGAAGAATTTAGTTAGGATTTTTGTAATTCATAGAGCATAGTTAGTTTAGTTTCTTTTATCTTTGACGTAGTGTAATAAGGGAGGTCAGCAAGCAGTAACAACAGCAGTAACAACAACAAGCGCAGTACAATCACAGTTCCTGGTAGTCCCAGCTACCAGACATTCCTGAACTACACTGACCTGATTCCTGTTTAGCCCAGGATATGTAGACAACCTCTGAAGCAGGACGCGATCAAACCTTTCAATAATGCTTCACACGGAATTTTCAAACGGGCAAAAATCGCTCGTATTTGCTCACTTATCTTTGCCCGAAAACCTTTCGTGTTTCCGAGCAAAGAGGGGTAGCTGTGAGCACGTGATTTTTGCCCTAAATATGATTATTCCCAAAATCCCAAACAAAATAATTTTCCTTTATTTTTTACAATTTTTGTGCATTTTGGTGTCATTTTCTGATAATTGTTGCATTCTATTTGCGCATGTTAATTCTTATAAAGTACAAAAATATGCATTTTGTGTTTAGGTTTTAGTATCAATTAAGGGTTAATTTGTTTTAAAACAAAACATGAAAATCACAAAAATTAGTTCACTTTCGCATTTTAATGATTTTTATTGTGAATTTGTCATGAAATAGCTTTTGAACAATTTTAGGAATTAATTAGTCTTTGTTTTGAAATAACTAGGATTTCATGTTAGTTTTACATCTCCATAAAAATTAGAAAAATTATAAAAATTGTAAAAGTAAGAAAAGAAAATAAAAAGAAAATAAGAATAGAAATTTGGCCTTAATAGAAGACCCAAATTTGGGCCAATTTGTGGATTTTTCAGGCCCAAACGCCTTAAATCCGTTCCAAATCAGCCCAGCCCAAGTCCCCAACCCGGTCCTCCTCCCAGGTGTTGAAACGGCGTCGTTTCCCCAGCATTCAACCACGACCGTTGGATCTCATCAATCCAACGGTCTGGATCTAACTAGGTTATTTGTATATAAATGTCCGAAAACTCCCCCCCAACCCCATTTGCCTCATCTTCCTCACCCTACCTATCCTCAACGAACCCTAATCCGTGCCGCCATCAAACCCCTCGCCGGCGGTGAACGTCACCTGCACCGTTCAAGCCCAAAATTACACCACTCGTCCTCCTCACTCCCCTCTTTCCGTTCCACCCACTGGTTCCCCTCGAATAAGGCCGGAGCTCATCGAATCTTTGATTGAATTTTCCGGTCAGATCGCAGGTTGATCCAAACCAGCCCAAAGTCATACCACACAATCCCCGGTCTACCCTCAACACTAATCCGTGATTATTTTCCTTCAAATCTCTGTGAAACGGCTCGAATATTAGATCTAAGAATTTCTGGCCAAAACCCTAAACCAAAATCTTTGTGATTTCGAACCATAGTATCCTTAACCATGTGTTCTCTTGTAAGAACACATGGTTAGGGATGTTACGCGTCAAAAAATCTGAAAGGATTCAGACGTTAATGACTGGCCGGAGTTCCTCGTGCTTCTGTGAGTTTTTCCTGTTTCTTTTTACTCGCATGGTTGAAGTTCTAGTTACAGTTTTGGTTTCATTAAGTGTTCTGTTAAATTTATGATTTATTTTGTGTATTAGTATAATTCTGTCAATTGCTGTTAGTTCTGAGTTTGATATTTGATTGATCGATTGTGAGTTTATGGGTTAAGAATTAGTTTAAATTCATTTAATGTCGATCATGTTAGCTTAAGCTTTGCTTTGATCGATCCTGGTTTCTGGTTTCTCTTAGTTTGATTGAGTTGGTATAATTGAACAATTGGGTTTGGTCAGTTTGATTAGTTGATTTCTGAGTGCTAATTAATCAATTTCAGTTAGTTTTAGATTAACTTAGGGGATTGGTTATAGCTGTTAAGGATGAGGGTAGGTTCAGTAACTTTGAGGAGCCTTCAGGGGTAGTCTGGGTATGGAAAAGGGTAATTCTGATAGGAATAGTAATATTAAAGTATTTGGAAGGGCAGTATAGGTATTGTATGGGTAGGGGAACACCCTAGGACCTTATAGAATAGGATTTTAGTGCACATTTCAGCACAATAGGAGTGTTTACTTGTTTAGCAAGTCAAGAATAGAGGGACTAAACTGAAATAAGGGAGGGACTAAAAAAGAAAATCAAAAATCTGATCTATTCTCTCTTGTTGCCTATATAAGGGCATGAAATGCCTTGGGAAAGGGGGTTCTTCTTCTTCTGCCTTCAGCTCTAAGCTCAAAAATGCCCACCAAAAACTTTCCTCCCTGCTTTCAATTTCAGCTGGCACTTTAATTCCAAGTTGACTCAGAAAATAAAACATCAAAAATGAAGAAATCCAAAACAATTTTACAGTTTCATTACTTGTTTTGGATTTCAGTTGGGTTTGGGTCTAGCAGGATTTCAGAGGTAATTAGATTCAGCTGTAAGGGCTAGGAGTGTATTTCAATGTATGTGTTGAATTGATCTGTGGAGTCTGCTTGTATTTCTGGTTTTCAAAAGCAGTTCCTGGCATGTTCTGTGGTGTATATTGTTGAGTTTGTTGTTGTTGTTGTTCAAAGTAGCTGACTCCTTTCCATTTCTCTATTTACATTCCAATTTCCAGGTACATTTCTTTGAACCTCACTGATGTATGCTCGTTGAAGTTGAAATGAAATGTTCAAAGGGTCTGTTATTCAACTGAAAGCAGTCTGTATTTTAACTGATATTAATAGTGTAGTTTCCTATTATATAACTGGCAGTTATATGTATAATTAAGATTGTTCAGTAAGGTTAATTACATATTGAATGTTGCATAACGTTGAATTGTTGAATTGGGCATTTGAAATAGCATTGAGCATAGGCCTGGTCTAATTTGAAGGTTTGTGTGAATTCAATAGTCATTAGTAGCAATTGGATCTATGTAAATGACATGTGAATTCAAGAGCAAGTCTAGTGACATTTAGCCTAGTTACTAGTACTTTTGTCATTGATCATGCTAGTGTAGTAGAATGTCTGCTTTTGATTAAAGGTCCTGAAATCGATTGGTAGGCAAACCTGAGTTATTGTTGGTAGATTGGTATTGAAACCAGTTAAAAATCATGAAACAAAACTCATTCATAATTGATTTAGTTCATTAAAAGCAGCAGGTCTTGATAGGTAATTGGTAGGACAAATCGGTTTAATAATTTTGGAGTTCACGGCTATCAGCTAAATGAGGGTATACATTGTCGTTGTGATGACTCGTTGGTGTTATATCAATTGTTGCAGTTGGAATCTTACTCATATTTGTTGGGCCGTTTGGACCACATCAAAGCCATGAGGCAGGCCCAATATTTCTTTGAATTTGGTTCTTAGTTTACTTCAGTGTAATTCAATTCTAAATTAATTAGTCTTTTAGAGACACATAATAAGTAGGAAATCATAGTTACTTCGGGATTACTACTATCTCCGCCCAAATAAAACCACTAATTACGGGGCCCTCAATGTGGGTATATAAAAAAATGATTAGAATTTGGGATGGCCATTTAGCAAACTCCACGGTCCTCCCCAAAATAATATTACGTTAGAATCTTTAGGTGTGATGTTAATTAAAGTACCTTCTTAAACTCGGGTGCGCATTGATGCGACCCAAATCCAAATCTCGACGAAGTCGAAACGTGTTGACAACCACGAGCGCATTGATTGAGACGTGGATCGAAACGCGTTTTCACAACTTCGCAATTCTTTTAAAATAAATAACAATAAAAGCGGTCTACAAATAAAGGCACATAAGTTAGCATGTATTAAAATCAGATAAAATCAAATACAACAGTTAAGCGACCGTGCTAGAACCACGGAACCCGGGAATGCCTAACACCTTCTCCCGGGTTAATAGAATTCCTTACTCGGATTTCTGGTACGCGGACTGTTAACAGAGTCATAAATTTCCTCGGTTCGGGATTCAACTGGTGACTTGGTACACCATTAATCTCTCAAGTGGCGACTCTGAATAACTAATAATTAAATCTCATTCTGATTATCCTTTAAATGGAAAAACTCCTTTACGCCCCTGCGGGTGTAGGTGTAAAAAAAGAGGTGTGACATCCAGCAGGAACACTCCTCAGTTATCAAAAGCTAATTTAACTGAGAGACACGTTGAAGGAGGTGTAGGGGAAACTCAATGAAGTCTATTTCAACAATTTACTGATTGAAGAGGAAAGGAAGACCTTGTCACTTATAGAGAAATGGGAAGTAGTTCAGGAACAAATAATGAGGCAGAAGTTAAGGGCCAGATGGATCAAACTAGGGGACTGCAACTTTAAACATTTTCATGCTTATGTGAGAGCCAGACAAGCAAGAAACAAGGTTAGCTGCATCTATAATGAATAACAGATAAAGATCACTGAGCCTAAGCAGATACATAAGGAATTTATTCAGTTATTTCAACAATTACTGGGTGAAGCAACAAATTAATTGCCAGGAATTGATGTTAGTATAGCAAGAAATGGTCCTTGTCTAACCCTGAATCAGCAACAACAACTATTACAACTTGTAACACCAGAGGAAATAAGTCAGATTGTGCAAAGTCTCCCTAGTGACAAGGCATCTGGTATTGATGGATACCCTGCTGAATTCTTTAGAGAATTTTGGCCAATCATTAGAGGGGAAGTCATAGAAGCAGTACAACAATTCTTTGAAACTGGCAGACCACTGAAAGAAATTAACCGCACAACAGTTACTTTGATTCCCAAGGTTCAGAATCCTACTTATGTGAAGGAGTTTATGCCTATTGCTTGTTATTCTACACTGTATAAGATCATTGCTAAAGTACTTACAGCTGGGCTTAAACTAGTTGTTGATTTATTGATAGGGCATTTACAATCTGCCTTCATAGAAGGGAGAAACATCCTTGACAATGTTATAATGGCTCATGAGCTGATTAAAGGTTACACTCAAAAGACAGTTTCTCCTAGATGCATGATCAAAGTAGATACTAGAAAAGCATATGACTCAGCCGAATGGAGTTTCTTGAAATCAATACTGCTTGAGTTTGGGATACCATATAAGATGGTAACATTAATCATGGAGTGTGTTGTAGACATGTGATTTTTTATCCTCCCCAAGATTTTTCATATTTTAGCACGTAAATATTTAATTTAGGCCTAATATAGCTATTTCAACTATTTTTTCACTTCTTTACTTTATTTTCGTCATAAAAATGGAAAATTACAAAAAAATATTTTAGTATGTATCTTTCATAAAAAAATTTAAAAAAAATATACAAAAGTATTACCTTATTTTTATCTTTATATAATTTTGAAAATACAAAAAAACAACATATAATAGTTTCATGTTAGCTTTTGCATTGTGTAGTATTTTTATCTTATTTTAAAATGAGTCAATTAAGGTGTTGGATCATAATTTTAAGAGTTTTTGGAGCCCAATTCTTGGCCCAATTCGGATTAGTCCATTAAGCCTAGGGACCCTTCTAGACTCTTCTTTGGAACAAAAACAAATAAAAAAGACCCTAAGAACTTAACGCAAAATGACCTAGGGACTAATTGTCAAAATACACAAAATAATAACCTAAACCTAGACTCTACATAAAGAGAACACCTAAAAAATCTGAAGGGGGAGGACGCCTACAATTTTTTGCAAAAGTAGCGCCATTTTTTGGAAAAGTTTCGGACCCCCCCCCCCTCAACCTTGCGTAATCGTCTTCTTCGTGAAGACTGAACTTCAACAGCCTAACTCCTGAAAACACCCATAGCTGACCCTTCTCCATCTTCTTCTTCAACTCCTCCTCTCACCGGTCAGTGGCGAGCACGTCGAAAAACACACAGAGCTCCATCGCCACTGCTCCTTCTTCTTCATCTATCACAGCTACAACAGCCATGAAACCTGCTTGAATCCTCTGTGAAACAGTTCCTCAAATCAGCTCCGTAAACAGATCAAAAACCAGCGTTGAAAACACATGAGAGAAGCAACCTCATCTTCGCATAGGAACATCAGCTCGAACTTGTTCTGTTTTTGGAGAGAAACATCCTAAAACATTTCTAAACCACCTGTTACTGTCATGGAGTTTGCTGGTCTCATTTTCTAGTTTATTCCGAATTCCGGCGAGGTTGGTGTAATTCGAGTTTCCGGTGCCGCTGAAGTTTTTCGGTCTAAGGTCCTTTTCGGTGTCTATTACTTGGTCCAAGTTGAAGGACAGAACTTGATGTTGCTGTAACCAAAGGAATTTGCTCCTTATCGATCAAATCTCAAAGAATATTTTGGTTCCATTTGAGGTCCCATCTTCCCTCTATTTTTCGTATTTTTTTTCTTTTAGAATTATCTCATATTTGCTATTTGTGTTTGGATTAATATTCTTGCTTTAATTATTATTCTACGAATGCCTTGCAACTAGCACGTCTCTGATTTGTTTGAGTTAAAACCTTTAATGGAGTGTCTTAGTAGTATTTGTTTACCAAATTTTGGTCTACCAATTACTGTTTGTAGATTGTTTAGTTTAATTTGACATTAAAGGCATGAGTGGGTGTTGAGTACACTAAATATTTTATTATTATTTAGTGATTAGGATATTTCCTTTTGTGTTGTGGGATTATGCTCTTTGCGGATGAGCACATAATGGCACCAAATGTACTATTCTTTGATTTTGGTGGTCAAATTTTGTAAATGAGAAAGAGCAGTCATTGTGCTAATAAGTGAATATGATCAATCTTCGTGGTTAAAATAAGTTGTTTTGCTTTCCCTGTTTCATCCTTTCATTAAGGGATAGATGCTTAAGGTTTTACAATTAGCATTTTGATACAAAAGACTTAAGTTAACAAATTAAGTAAATGGATTGATTGCTCGGGTATTTTAAAAGTCTTAGGCTGTGGGTTTGGACTGAAAATTAAAGTGATCATGTTTTGAGTTTAGACTCAAGACAATTTCGTAACTCCTCGTTCTTGCTTTTGGGTTGAATTGTTAGGAATATGTTTTAGGCCAATCACATTTTGGTAGGTAAACTTTTCGGCGTTAATTAAATAAACCATCATAGCTACGGGTACGGTTCCCGTGACGTAGTTGTGATGCTTAATTTCCAAATCCGGGGGTACATTTATGTGACCCGGCCATAATTTAATCTTTTTTAAATAAAATAAGCACGTTGTGGATCGTGGGTAGGGTTCCCATGGCATAGTCATGATACGTAAATCTCAATCGAGGCGTGCCATTAGTTGAATTTCCATGGCCCTCACAAAGTTAAAAAATGCATAGTTGCATTAAGTGCTTATTTTAAAATTTACCTTCCTAAACTTGGGTGCGCATTTATGTGACTCAAATCCAAAGCTCAACAACGTTAAAGAAAATGTGTCTCGGATTGCGGGTGCATTTCATGTGGCGTGGTCCAAAGACGTATTTTAGATGACGTTGAAATCTTCCTTTAAATAAATAAAAGCGGCTAAATGGTTAAAAAGGCACAATAGGTTTAGAACGTGCAAAAAATCAGAATAATTAGGCCAATAATAATAGTTGAGCAACCGTGCTAGAACCACGGAACTCGGGAATGCCTAACACCTTCTCCCGGGTTAACAGAATTTCTTACCCAGATTTCTTTGTTCGCGGACGGTAGAACAGAGTCAAACTTCCTCAATTCGGGATTTGAACCGGTGACTTGGGACACCGTAAATTATCCCAAGTGGCGACTCTGAATTTTTAATAAAATAATCCCGTTTCGATTATCACTTAAATTGGAAAAAACTCCCTTATATACCCCTTTATGGGGGTGTAGGTAAAAAGGAGATGTGACAGCTCTGGCGACTTTGCTGGGGACAGAACCCAGAATCTTTGGTTCAGGGTTCAGAATTCAAGCTTAGAATAACTATTATACTTGACTTTTATCTATTATCTGATTTTTTGCGTGTTTGAGCCTAATGTGCTAAATGCCGCTTTTTACCGCTTTAATCTTGCTTGAACTGTATATAAACTGTTACAAAAACCCTCTTCTCTCTAAGTCTTCTAAATCATCTGGGAAGTGTGCACTTCGTGTGACTTCTTTTCTGTTAGAGTCATATCCTAATTTTAGAACGAGGTTCGGACAAGTTGCAAAGCCGGTGAAGCTTCTGTATTCTTGGTACGCTGCCCCCCCTCCCCCTGGCTCAAGCTGTTCGCTCGAGTAAGCCAGGTCTAGAACAATACACGTAGGTTTTAAACCTAGAATAACATAACCTTATGTCGGATCCCTAGGAGGAACGCTTGTTTGCATCACGTGCATTTGACTTTGGGGACTCAACGCAGGGGTTGGGTCCGTCTAGGACAGGTGTACCAAAATTAAAAGACCATCCTGATGCATCTTACGTGCTACTTGTGTATCTATCTGTTTCGGCTTGCATGTTGACTGGCTTCTAGAATAAGAAAAGAAAATGAAAAAAAAAAGAGAAAAAAAATCAAAATCGAAAAAAAAGAAACAAAAGTGAGAGGTAGGTATTTCGAAAATTCTGAAAATCTGTCAAAATTCTGAAAAAAAAGTCATTTCAAAACGAGTCAAAATTTTCAAGTGTCATGTTTTCGTGTTCCGTCAAAACTGCAGAACTACGCGGGTCTGATTCTCACCGGATGTGATATTCGTTGGCAAACCTCATCGGTTCCGGCCCTCAATTTTCAAAAATCCAAAAAAATCTTTTACTTCCTTCTTTAGAAAAGTTTTTCTTTGAGAGCCCATTTTTTAAAAATACAAAAAATATTTTCTTTTAGTTGCTTCTCAAAGTTAAAAAATACAAAAATATTTTCATTCTTCTTTCGAAAATTGAAAAGAAAATTCAAGATTCAAAAATATTTTCTCTTTCTTTAGAAGTACTTCTTTCCTAACTTCAAAATAAAAATTCATAAATGCAAAAATATTTTTCTTTCTTCTTTAGAAGTTTTTCTGTCGAAATTCCAAAAAAATAAAAAAATAAAAGTCGAAACACAAAAAAAAAAGGAAAAAAAATCTTTCTTCTTTAGAAGTCTTTCTTTGCAAAAATGCTGAAGAAAAATCAAAATCCAAAAAATATTTTCTTTCTTCTTTATATGTCTTTCTTTCAAAAAGTTCAAAATCCAAAAAAAAAGTTGGTTTATTTGCTTTATTCCTGATCTTCCCGAACTACGCAAGATCTGATTCATGTTCCCACATGATACGTAGGCAACCTACATCAGGTTCGATTACCATTAAAAAGAAATGAAAAAAATGAAGAAATGAAAAAATATTGATAATAATAAGGACCGACTGAGTCCATTCTAACATGTTTTGTTTTGAATTGTGAAGAAAGTTTAGGTGGTCGGTTTGTGGTAAGCTGGAAATACAAGATCCATGGAAAAATGATAACTGACATCGAAGCTGTTACAAGTGCTCAAGAGACTCAGGGTCAGAGGGTTCAACAAGAGTCTACGGTGTTTGAGAAAAATAGAATACTGAAATAGCAAATGACCAAAATGTGCTAAGCATGGGCCAGTGGTCAAGGACAGCCGCGTCATGAGTCACAATTTACTACACAGCAAGAGCAGTACCATTCTCCTGAGTACCACTCGTACTCGTTTGATCTTCCTGCAAACATTGAGAAGCCTGCCCGAAAGATGGTACAGGAAGAAATGATCCAAAGAGTGAAAATCTTAGAACAACAGTTGAAAACATGTAAGGGTTGGCCGGTCAAAAGAGTGTTTCCTTCAAAGATCTATGTATGTTCCTCGATGTTCACTTGCCACCTGGTTACAAGACTCCCAAATTTGAAAAGTATGATGGACATGGAGATCCTATAGCCCACCTGAAAAGGTATTGCAATCAACTGAGAGGTGCGGGAAGAAATGAAGAATTGTTGATGGCTTATTTTAGGGAAAGCCTTACGGGAGTAGCCTCCAAATGGTTTATGGATCAAGACATGTCTCGCTGGTATGTCTGGGATGACATGGCACAGGCCTTAGTCAAATAGTTCCAATACAACATTCACATTGCCCCAGACCGTAATTCCCTTTCAAACTTGAAGAAGAAACCAACTGAAAGTTTCAGGGAATATGCCATTAAATGGAGAGAGCAAGCGGCCAAAGTTAAGCCACCCATGGATGAGCACGAGTTAATCATTGTCTTCCTTCAGGCTCAAGAGCCAGATTATTTTCAAAACATGATGTCCGCAGTGGGTAAATCCTTCTCGAAAGCAATCAAAATGGGAGAAATAATTGAGAATGGTCTTAAGACAGGCAAAATTATAAGTCAATCAATTCTCAAAGCCGCAACTCAGGCTGTCCCGATTGAATCCGATAATTTTAGTGACACGAATGAGAAGCACGAAGAAATCATGATGATATCAAGGTCGACAAGAGGTCCTAGAAGAGCATCTTGAAGGTATGAGCAACCTCATCAGGTTTCCCATGATTCCCCTGAATACTATTATCCACTTCAGAACCCTTAATACTCTGTTGTTGCACCTCAGTATGTTGCCCGACCACCAAAACACCCCAGAAGGCGAGCACGAGCATCACAAAATCTCCACCAGCTCCCTCTATACCTCCAGGCCAGAGGTATAGAGGGGAACAAAAGTTGAAAGATAATTTTACACCAAAAGGAGAGTCTTATACAAGCTTGTTTGAGAAATTAAAGCATCATGACATGATTGCACCTATTCCTCCAAATCATGTAGACCCACGTGCATGAAGCTTTGACCCTTCTAAAAGGTGTGAATACCATTCCAATGCCCATGGGCACAATGTTGAAAGTTGTCGGGATTTGAAAAGAGAAATAGAAAGGATGATCCAGGAAAACATGATTGTGATCCAAGACAGTGACACCCAGAATATCGTGCAGAATCCTTTACCTGCACATGATGATGCACACTTTGTGGGGATGATGCGTGGTGACAGGGAGTATGAGAATCTTTTCGAGAATTTGCTAACTGAAGTTAATAATTTTGAAATTGGAGAAGGCTCTGCTGATTCTGATGAGCAAATTTGTGGCTAAATATCAAGCCTAGCAATTGAAAAGCCATTCTCTCATCACTATGAAGGAATCTTGGTAGCTTGTTTTGATATTTTTTTCTATTATCTGGGTTATTTCAGGGTTGTGATCCAGATTTTATTCGTTTAATTGAGTCAAATCCTTCTATCCCTCCATTCTGTTTGTGTGAGTCTTGTCTGTCTGTTCTGTTGCTATTTTCATTATTCGGGTTGTTTTAGGGCTGTAACTCGTATTTTAGGCTGCTTGTTTAGTTGTAAAACCCTTTCATCCTTTACTCAATAAAATATAGTTTGTCCTTTTGTGTCATTCTGTTCCTAATTCTTTTCTTGCCAGTTCTAATGACATGACATTTATGCGGAAATTTTGGTCAGATCTTAGGAACTGATTTAATCTGGAATTCGATAACTAAAAAAATACTTTTGAGGATGAATAAAGAGTTGGAATACTTTGGAACTAAGGTCGAGTAAAATTTACCTTCAAATCATTGTGAAGATCGGGCTTGAGGATGTTTAATCAATTGATGTTTGTTGGAAAGTTTGTCACTAAGGGATGAAAAAATGTCTTGTGACCACGACACACCAAGAAGACAGACATGTTCATCAATGTTGTGATCGCAAAAAGATACCATGTTTGACGTTCTTGAGGTTGGGAGGCCCTTTTTCTGCTACCCAAACACTTTATATCTTTTGCTACCTCTTTTGAGCCTATGCTATTTTTCTTTGACTACCCTCTTTTGGATTCAAGTTTAGAGTCAAAAAAATCCATGTCCCAAGAGTACAAACTGGGGCAATTCTTAGAAAGTTGAGGAAAAAAAAACGAATTGTCAAAGGTTCATGCCCTCAAAAATAGAAGTTGGAGCAAACAAAAAAAGGGAAAAGAAAAGGAAAAAAAAGAGAAAAAAAAAAGAAAAACGAAAAAAGAGAAACAGAAAGAAAGATGAAAAATAGTTTAGTTCAGATGTTTGAACTACGTTAGACCTGATTCCTTTAAAATAAGGATACGTAGACAGCCTCACGGTTCGGTCCAACCAAATAAGAATTTAGAAGAAAAAGAAAAAATAGAAAAATCCAAAAATCCCCAGCATCTGAAACTGGGGCAGAGATTTTATTTCACTTTTGAAAGAGTCGATTCCAAGAGTTGTAAGTCCACAACCCCCTTTACTTTGAGTTTATTTTGAGCCTTCATGACGTCCTTTCTTTCCAACACTATCCAAAATCCTTCCAAATAAAGACCTCCCGATATGCCTTCAAGAATGTTAAGAGAAGCATGCAATGAGCAACGATTGTCACATGACGTAGAACACCGTCGAGTTTCTCACAAAAAGGGAAAAAAAAGAAAAATGAGATAGTCTTATTAGTGAAAACCCCTCGGGGCACCACTAGTCGAAAGTGAGTCGCGAAGCTGATGCAAAGAATTGGCATGAACAAGCACGACTTCAAATCTCATAAGAATGGCAAAAGGGAAGATTGGATTAGTTTAATAGATCAGGTCGTTGAGTCCAAAATGCATGTCATGATCATTAAGCCTAGTTATTGGGAAAAAAAGTAAACTCTTCCTTCTGTCCTTCCGACAGGGGGAATTTCTTGTTAATATTGTTTCTTTATAGCACTGTGTCCTTCCCTCTGAGTCGGTTCTTGTCAAAATAAGCAAGAAAAGATTTCAAAATCTGCTACCAGCTTTTCAGTTGTACAAAGTAAATTTGGCCAGTACACTCGGTTGTTACTGTCAATATACCTTGAGGATCATACAAAGGCTTCCCCAAAAAGACCCTTCTCAGCCTACTTGGCGCAAGAAAGATAACAGACAAATTGCTCAAAAAGCAGAAAGACATTCAAGATATCGGAAAGGGTCACCTAGGCAAAGATCTCCAATTGAGATAAGGCTGATTGAGCCGCAAGTACAAATGATACTAGGTGTAAAATAATTAGGGTTGATGCAGAGCAAAAGTCTCTTGAAGCCGACTCAAACTGATTGAGCAGAAGTCAAGCTGCCCAAAACTCAAGGCCACAAACCGACCACCATTTTCAAAACTGACAAATTTTTCTTTGTATGAAACAGGAACAAAGCGGTGCAAGGAAAGTGATTCAAAAAGAGAAAAAATGAAAAAAATGAAAAAAAAAACAAAAAAAAGAGAAGAAAAAGAAAAGACGAGAAGAGGCGACAAAGGGAAGTTTCTCAAATCTTTGCCTTTATTTGTCTTGCTATTGTGCATAAAATCTTGCCATTGATCTTCACATTTTTTCTCCTAGGATAAAAAGTCCTAGTCTGATGGATTTTCCTCCCAATCAAAATCTTAGTCTGATGAATTTTTCTCCTAAGATAGAAAACCTAGTCTGATGAACTTTCTCCTAGGATCAAATCTTAGTCTGATGAACCTTTCTCCTAAGATAACAAGATAGAGACCTAGTTTGATGAACTTTCTCCTAGGATCGAAAACTTAGTCTGATGTGTTTTTCTATTAAGATAGAAAACCTAGTTTGATGAACTTTTTCCTAGGATCAAAATCTTAGTCTAATGAATCTTTCTCCTAAGATAGAAGACCTAGTCTAATGAACTTTCTCCTATGATAGAAAACTTAGTCTGATGAATCATTCTCCTAAGATAGAAAACCTAGTCTGATGAATTTTCTCCTAAGGTAAACGTCTTAGTCGGATGAATCTTTCTCCTAAGATACCAAAAAAACAAAAACAAAAAGAGAAAAAGGCCTAGTCTGATGAATTTCCTCCTAGGATTAACGTCTTAGTCTTATGAATATTTCTCCTAAGATAGAAAACCTAGTCTAACGAATTTTCTCCTAGGATATTTTGAAAAAAAAAAGGAAGTTTTGATTTGAAAAAAATTTGGTCAATTTTTAGTTTTCTTAAGATTATCAATGTTTAGTTGTCCTGAAATCAGGCGGCCCCGCCTGGAGAATAGGGTGAGTTTTTACTTTAGTCAAGCTTAGTTTATAGTTTTCCTAGTCTATTCTTTAGTTTACTCTCATCATTCCATCAATAGTACAAGTGGTTTACAATTTTGCTAACAACTCACAAATCTTTCTACTGCAAACTGGGGCAGAAAAAATTTCTTTTGTTTTGTCTGTTTTGTTATAATCAGGCACCCACCTGGAGAACAAGAGAAGACAACTCAAGTTTCTAGGGAAAACAGTGTTGAAGGAAGACAACTCGAGTTTCAAGGGAAAGCAGTTTCGAAGGAAGACAGTTCAAGTTTCAGGGGAAAATGGTTCAAGGTGCAAAGGAAAACAATGTCAAGTAACAAGAGAAGACAGTTCAAGTTCAACAATCAGGCGCCCACCTGGAAAAAAGGGGCAATTCAATTCAGAATGCAATTCAGGTCAGCAACAAAAGAAGCTAACGTCAAGAATGCGAGTCAGTAGTCCGAGATGATCAACAGAAGTTAGTCACAATCCAAAATAAAAAGAAAAAAAAAACAAAAGAAAAACAAGAAGTGAATCCAAATGCAGAAGTTAATGAAAGATGTGAGCTGCTCAAGACATGGCTGAGGTCACAAGCTTTGCATGTCCCGTCTTGATTTGAAAAAGCTGAAGAAGATTCAACCAACACCTGCAACTAACAAGCATTAAGATTCAGATCAGAGTCTGCATGAAGAACCAACCAAGACTCAAGATCAAGTTTTAGAAGACTCATAGATAGGAATCTTGTAACTCATAGTTGATAGGCTTAGTTAGTCTTTTTCATTTTTGATTTTGATGTAATAATGGGACTGCATACCGAAACCTCGGCGGAACGGCACCTCAATCGGCTCTCCACCTCGGCATACTCTATCACCTCATTCACCTCTGAACTACACGTGGCCTGATTCCTTTATAGACAAGGATATGTAGGCAGCTCAGATACCAGGGCTCAATCACATTCCCCTCTCTCTTAGTTTTAGTCTCTCCAAATAAGGGTCGGGTCAAAAATTTGTCTAGTCGTTCTTTGTCTGAAAACTCTTCGCATTTCCAGTCAAATAGGGGCAGTTGTAGACATGTGATTTTTTACCCTCCCCAAGATTTTTCATATTTTAGCACGTAAATATTTAATTTAGGCCTAATATAGCTATTTCAACTATTTTTTGATTTCTTTACTTTATTTTTGTCATAAAAATGGAAAATTACAAAAAAATATTTTAGTATGTATCTTTCATAAAAAAAATTTAAAAAAAATACACAAAATAGTACCTTATTTTTATCTTTATATAATTTTGAAAATAAAACATATAATAGTTTCATGTTAGCTTTTATATTATGTAGTATTTTTATCGTATTTTAAAATGAGTCAATAAAGGTGTTGGATCATAATTTTAAGAGTTTTTGGAGCCCAATTCTTAGCCCAATTCGGATTAGTCCATTAAGCCTAGGGACCCTTCTAGACTCTTCTTTAGAACAAATACAAATAAAAAACCCAAAGGACTTAACACAAAGAGACCTAGGGACTAATTGACAAAATACACAAAATAATAACCTAAACCTAGACTCTACATAAAGAGAACACCTAAAAATTCTGAAGGGGAGGACGCCTAAATTTTTTTGCAAAAGTAGCGTCGTTTTTTGGAAATGTTTCAGACCCCCCCCCCTCAACCTTGTGTAATCGTCTTCTTCGTGAAGACTAAACTTCAGCAGCCTAACGCCGAAAAACACCCATAGCTGACCCTTCTCGATCTTCTTCTTCAACTCCTCCTCTCACCGGTCAGTGGCGAGCACGCCGTAAAACACACAGAGCTCCATCGCCACTTCTCCTTCTTCTTCGTCTATCACAGCGACAACAACTATGAAACCTTCTTGAATCCTCCATGAAACAGTTCCTCAAATCAGCTCCGAAAATAGATCCAAACCCAGCATTGAAATCACACGAAAGAATCAGCCTCATCTTCGCATAGGAACAACAGCTCGAACTGTTGTTGTTTTCGTAGAGAAACATCCTAAAACAATTCTAAACCACATGTTACTGTCATGGAGTTTGCTGGTCTTGTTTTCTAGTTTATTCCGAATTCCGGCGAGGTTGGTGTAATTCGAGTTTCTGGCGCCGCTGATGTTTTTCGGTCTAAGGTCCTTTTCGGTGTCTATTCCTTGGTCCAAGTTGAAGGACGAAACTTGATGTTGCGTTAACCAAAGGAATTCTGCTCCTTATCGATCAAATCTCATAGAATATTTTGGTTCCATTTGAGGTCCCATCTTCCCTCTATTTTTCTTGTTTTTTTTTCTTTTAGAAATATCTCATATTTGCTATTTGTGTTTGGATTAAAATTCTTGCTTTAATTGTTATTCTACGAATGTCTTGAAACTAGAACGTCTTTTATTTGTTCGAGTTAAAACCTTTAATGGAGTGTCTTAGTAGTATTTATTTACCAAATTTTGGTCTACCAATTATTGTTTGTAGATTGTTTAGTTTAATTTGACATTAAAGGCAGGAGTGGGTGTTGAGTACACTAAATATTTTATTATTATTTAGTGATTAGGATATTTCCTTTTGCGTTGTGGGATTATGCTCTGTGCGGATGAGCACATAAAGGCACCAAACGTACTTTTCTTTGATTTTGGTGGTCAAATTTTGTAAATGAGAAAGAGCAGTCATTGTGCTAATAAGTGAATATGATCCATCTTCGTGGTTAAAATAAGTTGTTTTGCTTTCCCTGTTTCGTCCTTTCATTAAGGGATAGATGTTTAAGGTTTCACAATTAACATTTTGATACAAAAGACTTAAGTTAACAAATTAAGTAAATGGATTGATTGCTCGGGTGTTTTAAAAGTCTTAGGCTGTGGGTTTGGACTGAAAATTAAAGTGATCATGTTTTGAGTTTGGACTCAAGACAATTTCGTAACTCCTCGTTCTTGCTTTTGGGTTGAATTGTTAGAAACATGTTTTAGGCCAATCACATTTTGGTAGGTAAACTTTTCGGCCTTAATTAAATAAACCATCATAGCTACGGGTACGATTCCCGTGACGTAGTTATGATGCTTAATTTCCAAATCCGGGGGTACATTTATGTGACTCGGCCATAATTTAATCTTTTTTAAATACAATAAGCACGTTGTGGATCGTGGGTACGGTTCCCGTGGCATAGTCATAATACGTAAATCTCAATCGAGGCGTGCCATTAGTTGAATTTCCATGGCCCTCGCAAAGTTGAAAAATGCGTAGTTGCTTTAGGTGCGTATTTTAAAATTTACCTTCCTAAACTCGGGTGCGCATTTATGTGCCCAAATCTAAATCTCAACAACGTTAAATAAAATGTGTCTCGGACTGCGGATGCATTTTATGTGGCGTGGTCCAAAGACATATTTTAGATGACGTTGACATCTTCCTTTAAATAAATAAAAGCGGCTAAATGGTTAAAAAGTCACAATAGGTTTAAAACATGCAAAAAAATCAGAATAATTAGCCCAATAATAATAGTTGAGCGACCGTGATAGAACCACGGAACTCGGGAATGCCTAACACCTTCTCCCGGGTTAACAAAATTCCTTACCCGGATTTCTGTGTTCACGGACTGTAGAACAGAGTCAAACTTCCTTGATTCAAGATTTGAACCGGTGACTTGGGACACCGTAAATTATCCCAAGTGGCGACTCTGAATTTTTAATAAAATAATCCCATTTCGATTGTCACTTAAATTGAAAAAAACTCCCTTATATACTCCTTTACGGGGGTGTAGGTAAAAAGGACGTGTGACATTACTATTGAATGTAATAGTAATATACCATATAAGATGGTAACATTAATCATGGAGTGTGTAACTACTGTTAGTTATACATTACTATTGAATGGTAGACTAACTGACAGATTTGAAGCAAGGAAGGGGCTAAGGTTGGGAGACCCAATGTCTCCATATTTGTTTGTGCTGGCATTGGAGTACCTGAACAGATCTTTAAAGACACCTATTCAGAATCCCGACTTTAACTTCCATCCTAAATGTGCAAGATTACAAGTCCTATACATCTGCTTTGCAGATGATCTACTGATGTGTTGTAGAGCAGATGAAGTATCCATGAAGCTAATGATGGGAGTTTTTGATAACTTTTCTACTGTTTCTGGGCTATAAGCAAATCTAGAAAAGAGTTCATTACATATAGAAGGAGTGCCTATGGACTTCAAAGATAAAATGCTAGCAGAGTTACATTTAACAATAGGGAATCTACCATTTAAGTACTTGGGAGTTCCTCTATCCACAAGGAAACTCACTATTCATCGATGCATGCCACTAGTTGAGAAGATTGTTGATAGGATCAAAAGCTGGATATCAAAGTTCATGTCCTATGCTGGAAGATTACAATTCATTAAGAGTTTCCTATTTGAAATGTAGACATATTGGGCACACGCATTCCTTATTCCAAAGAAAGTAATTAAGCTTGTCAATAGTATATGCAGGAGCTACTTGTAGACTGGAAGTCATGATAATGCTCATAGAGCTCCTACTGCTTGGGAAACACTGTGCAAACCAAGAGCTGCTCGGGGTCTAAATATTATCAATTATGAGACATGGAATAAGACTGTTTTGACTAAACTCCTATGGGCTATAATGACAAAGAAGGATAAGCTATGGATTAGATGGATCCACAATTATAACATAAAACAAAAGGACATTACCACCATGGATGCACCAAAGCAGGCTAGCTGGTTAGTAAGCAAACTATTCACTGCTAGAGAATGGTGGGCTAATGACTTAACAGTCCTAGAGTCCTTTGCACTGAATGGAAAATTCAGTATTAAGAAGGCCTATCTACATGCTCTTCCAAGGTATCCTAAATCTCAATGAAAATCACTAATCATGTTGACTGGAATTCTGCCAAGGCATCAATTCATTTTATGGATGGAAATACAAAGAAGGCTGGCTACTGTTGACAGATTGGCAAAATGGGGAATTTAGGTGCCTCAATCATGTGTACTGTGTGAAAGAGATATAGAAGAAACACATGATCACTTATTTTTTGAATGCCCATACTCACAAAGCTTATGGAAAGGAATACTAGGATGGCTAAGATATCAAAGAAGTGTTGCAAACTGGGAAGCTGAGGTGAACTGGTTATCTGCCAATGCTAACAATAGGAACCTAAGGAAGACAATCCTAGGAGTGGTGTTTGCAGAAGTAGTGTACCATATCTGGATGGAAAACAATGATAGAAGATTTCAGAACCAGAAAAGAGAGGCCAAAGATAGAGTTAAATACTTTACCATCCAAGTGCACATAACAGGGCAATAGAAATGTAAATGGAAACCTGTATTGGTTACATTAAATAGTTATCCTAATTGTAAACCATAGCAAGTAGGATAGAGGAAGATCCACGATTGTTAGTAGTGGTATTGTTAGACAACCTCTTGGTTGTATAGCTTCTTGTTTTATTGGTTTAGTTATGAGATCTGCTACTGGAGTCCAAAAGTGCAGGTAATGTAAAATTAAAAATCTGGTTGAAATAAAAAAATTCTTTCGACCCAAAAAAACAAAGTACGTTTTACTAGACAATCACACCAAATAGCATAACATATTAGCTGAAAAATATGAATAGGGGGAAAAAGCCTTAAAGAATGGAGATACATTTTATTAATTGATTTTTTCTTTTTCTCCACTTCTTTTTTATATTTCTATTTTTGTTCTCTTTCCACATTTTATATTTCTTTTTTTTTGTTCTCTTTCCAAAACTATTTTATTATTTAATATATATGAAAGATAATAAATCAAACTTACCCAACA
Source organism: Nicotiana sylvestris (assembly GCF_000393655.2). Lineage (NCBI taxonomy): Eukaryota > Viridiplantae > Streptophyta > Magnoliopsida > Solanales > Solanaceae > Nicotiana > Nicotiana sylvestris. The sequence goes on along the minus strand of NC_091058.1, from coordinate 128,234,817 downwards.
CAAGTCATGTTTGAGAATGAGATAGGGAAAATAGTAAAACAAGAAGTATATTATGAATGGAAACCTACATTGTGTCGAAAGTGTAAAAACTTTGGACATGAACTGCAAGATTGTAGGAAACTACACAAAGAAGAAAAAGAATTGAGGGGGAAGCAAATTGAAAAGGAGAAGCAAGCGGGGGAGGGGACATCCAAAGAAAGAGAGTATAACAAGAGAGAAAACAGAGTAAGGGTGATAAGGAAAGAAACAAATGAAGGCAATGCAGTTCAGGCAAAGAATGTGCAAGACAAGGAAATCCCTACCAAGAATGCTTTTGCTATACTAGACAAAAATATAGTAGTACAAAGTCAGGGGTAATCAATGCTACTGTCCATGAGGGAGAACATGATGTGGTTGGCCCAGAACAGGGGAGGGGTGGGGGGAATCCCCTACCAAATGGATAAGATTGGATTCTGGAATGTCTGGGGACTTAATAAGCCAGATAAACAAAGAGATATTCATTTGTTTATGCATAATAGTGGTACTGGCCTGTTTGGGCTCCTGGAAACTAAGATTAAGAGAGCCAAAGCTCATAGAGCTTCTTTTAATCTATGTGATGGATGATCATTTACAACAAATTTAGCAAAACACCCAGGGGGAGAATATGATTGATGTAGAAACCAATGCTATATGAAGTAGATATTTTGAGAATAACAGATCAGTTAATACATTGTGAAGTGAGGCACAAAGGTACTGGGAAGAGGTTATATGTAACTATGATATATGCATATAATGATATGGCTCTTAGGAGAAATCTGTGGAAGGAGATAGTTGATATTTACAATCATACTCAAGGCCCATGGACTGTGATGGGGGATTTTAATAGTATTCTGAACAAGGAAGATAGGATAGGAAGCCCAGTGACAATGGCTGAAATTAGAGATTTTAGGCAATGTGTTGATACATGCTGCTTTCAAGAGCTGAAATCAACAAGGGCTTTCTACACATGGAATAATAAGAAAAGTGGAGATGATAGAGTAATGAGTAGAATTGATAGAGTATTGGTAAACATGGAATGGATGACACAACTGCCAGCTTCAGTGGTTCACTATATGACTGAAGGATTGTTTGATCACGTCCAATAATAATTAATTGGGAGAATGGAAATCAGAGAAGCAATAGGCCTTTCAAGTATTTCAACATGTGGAGTATGGATCCGGAATTCAAGAAAAAAGTGGAAGCTAGCTGGAAGAATGGAATCAGATGAACAAAAATGTATCAATTAGTAGGGAAGCTTAATAGGCTTAAGAAAGTGCTTCAGCAATTGAATAAAAAGAACTTCAGTGATATTGAATTACAAAGAACAGGCAAAGGAAGAATTATAGCAATGTCAAAAATAGATCCAACAAAGTCCCTCCAACCAGAAGTTAGTCACAAAGGAGCAGGAGTTGGGAAGCAAATATAGGATAGTAAAGCAAGCAGCGGATCACTTGTTAAGGCAAAAAAGCAAAGTGTTGTGGCTGAAGAAAGGAGATGAAAATACCAGATACTTTCATAGCTTTATGAAGCCAGAAGAAATTCCAACAAAATAGCCTTAATTCAAGCTAGAAATCTCGCTAGAAAACTAGCCATATCGATTTAGGTAAGTGGTGACAACGAAAAGGCTTTTAAGCCTGGGGGCAGTATTTTCAGTGAAAGATTCTAAAGGCAACATGGTCACTTCTATGGAGGAAATAACAGGGGCATTTGTGGAGTTTTACATAGAACTTCTGGGAACTACAACAGAAGATAGGACTCATGTTTGTAGCAATTTGGTGAGGAAGGGTCCAGTAGTAATAGAGGAACAAAGAAACATGTTAAATGAAGATTTTACTGAGAAGGAGATCAAACAGGTTCTCTGGAAAATTGATGGATAAAAAGCCCCGGTTCCTGATAGATATGGTAGGAAATTCTTCAAAGACGACTGGGACATTATAAAAACTGACCTTGAGGAGGGAGTATTTGAGTTCTTTAGATCAGGGAAGATGTTGAAGTCAATAAATAACATAGTTATTACAGTGATTCCTAAAAGTAGTCATGCAGAAGCAGTTGGGGATTATATACCAATAGCCTGTTGCAACACAGTATACAAGATCATCTTAAAACCATCCTGCCGAGCATTATCTCTGAAAACTAGAGTGCCTTTGTAGCTGGTCGAACAATTATGCAGAATATATTGATATGTCAAGATCTTGTCAGACTATATAATAGGAAAGCAACGACTAGGAGTTGCTTGATAAAAATAGACCTCAAGAAGGCGTATGATTCCATAGAGTGGGAATTTGTAGAGGAAATGTTACATGCTCTAAATTTTCCTATGAAATTCATAAGGTGGATCATAGAATGTATCTCAACTACCCAATATATTGTGGCAATTAATGGAGGGCTATATGAGAGCATAAGAGGAAAGAGAGGCTTTAGACAAGGGGATCCCATCTCCCCTTTATTTTTTGTCATATGCGTGGGGTACTTTACAAGAATTACGAAGTTAGTTGCTTACCAGGATTGTTTTGGTTATCATACAAAATGCAGAAGCTTGCAGCTTAATCATTTATGCTTCGCAGATGATGTGCTACTATTTTGCAAAGGTGAATACCAATCTATTATGCTGATGTTAAGGGGACTACAAATATTCTCCAACTCTTCAGGGCTAACAACTAATGGAGGGAAATCGAACATATGTACTGTTAGCATGGAGACTCAGGAGATAGAGAATCTATGTGAAATAACTGGATAAGTATAGGCAGCCTTCCTTTCAACTACTTAGGGGTCCCAGTTTTATCAAAGAAGCTATCAAAAATGGATTGTCAAGTACTAGTGGATAAAATAATAACATGAATAAAGAGTTGGGGTTCAAAGCATTTGTCTTATGCTAGGAGAGAGCAAATGATTAAGGCAGTGTTGATGCATCTCCACACGTACTGGGCATCGATCTTTCTACTTCCCAAAGTAGTGCTCAAAAGAATTACTTCAATCTGTCGAAATTATCTATGGAATGGCAAGGTGGAGACAAACAGAAGACCATTAGTGGTCTGGGATCTTGTTTGTAGGTCAAGGCAAGAGAGAGGGAAAGGAATAAAACATTGTATAGTCTGGAATGAAGCTGCAATAGGGAAGTATATTTGGGATATAGCAACAAAAGCTGATTCTCTGTGGGTAAAATGGATCAATCATATATACTTAAAGAACACTGATTGGTGGCTATATAGTGTACCCCAAGATAGTCGTTGGTATTGGAAGAAAATTTGCCATATAAGAGACAAGCTTGCATGGGGATATAACCAGGGAGGATGGCAAATGCAAACAGGTAGATATACAATCATGAAAAGGTACTCATGGCTGAGAGGAAATCTGGATACTTGCCATTGGGGGAGATGGGTTTGGAATATGCAAAATGTTCCTAAACATTGCTTCATTTGCTGGCTGATGATGCAAAGGAAGCTGCTAACCAAGGATAGGCTAGCTAACAGAGGGATCATCAGATGGCCTATGTGTATTATGTAGAAATGCCCTAGAATCAATAGAGCACCTGTTCTATGAGTGTCACTTCTCTAAGCTGTGTATTAATGAAGTTCTTCAGTGGCTGAAGATAAGAATAACAAACTATGAAGGGCAGCATCTATGGAAAAGAATTGGTATGAAAATAGGAAGCAAATTTAGAAGGGAATACTCCTATGTTGTACTGGCTGCATTGAGCTACCACATATGGAAGGGGAATAACGAAGCTTTATGGCAAAGTTTTGTGCTAGGCCTAGCAAGTTATGTGCCCAGATAAAAAAGGAATGCTAAGTTCGTGTGATGGAAATAATCAACGAAAGGAAGTGGGACAAGGATAGAAGATGGATAGAAAAAGTATATAGCTAAATAGAGGATAAAAATACTATATGTACAGTATAGGATACAAACAGACTTACTTGTGCTTAGACGGGTAAGTACAGATTTATATATAGTCAGGTGTTAGAGATGTTTTGCTTTTCTTCATTGTACTTGTTCTGGTGATCTAAAAAAATTTCATTCCACCAAAAAAAAATAACCTTTTAAAATATAGGCTTGAACAATTCTTACTGAGAAAAAGAGACTTGATGGAAGGAAAAAATGTAAGTGATATCTAAGGTTTACACTCTCAGATTTTGACATTAACTTTTCTTTTCTCTTTTTAAATAGTGTTTATTTCCTTTTGTTATTCTGTTTTTTCAATTCTATTTCTCTTATGCAAGCTACTATATCTGATTATAGTTGTATTTCGTGTTTAACCTGGAATGTTTTTCACGTATTCTTTCTATTAAAGAACTTTATATAGGAGGTTAAAAAGAGCGCAAAAAGATGTTTGATTAGTAAAACTTCATATTTTTATGAGAATTATAATACTAATATTTAATTATTTTAGTATTATTTTCATGCGGATAAATATACTAGTTACACAATAATGCACTTCATAAGTAGACCTTGCACTATTTTAGCCATGTTACAAATTTGCAAATGTGTAGCTAAATATTAATAAGACCTTTTCTTTTACCATTCCCTCTAACTATAACAACCTTATCTTTTTTTTTCATCACCTACCTACCGTATTATAGATCTCTCCTCATTTTTCACCCATAAATATTTAATTTAATTAATAAAAAGTAGCATATGCAAACAAAAATAAAAATAAAAATCAGTTTCCTATTTTTAGTGTAACCATTGATCGAGACTCTCAGTCAACACTCATTCATGCCTTCTCCCACAACCAATATTTCTCCGAATTATTTTTTTCGTTTTTCTATTTTGTGTATATTTAGGCGTGAAATATGCGAGAGTTTTTATTCTCTTTTTTCCTCAAGTTTATAAATACCTATCACAACTATAAAATGCAAAATCAGACGCGAGAAACCTAAAATCTCATCTCGTTCAATGCTAATCTTCTTATATTTCGATTATTATTTTGTGAGAAAATTGGAGTAGGTATTGTTTAAACTTATTAGAAATAGTCTAAGTAAGTTGTATACAAAGTTTGAAGTTATTTTCTGGAGATTTGGACTAATTTTATACAAGAATTGCATGTAAACACCATACAAAAAGTTCATCATAGATGTTTATACACTTTTATACAATATTATACACTTTTATACAAAGGGGTACATTATGTATATAGTTGAATAAAAGTGTATAAAGATGTATAATTATAGTAGTAAATATATTTGTGATACACTATGTATATATGTGTATAAGAAGAATGAGAAGAAGGAGAAGAAGAAGAAGAAGAAAATGTGAGAAATTCACCAAATACCTGTAAATAATGTATCAACCTTGTATAAAATAGTGTATAAGAGGTGTTTATACACTTTATATACTATTTATACAATATTATACAAATGAATCCTATCAATGGAGCTTTACAGGTTCTTCTTCTTCCTTGGGCATCCTCTGAAATTTAACTCAAATCCAGCATAAATCTACTCCAAATTAAATCAATTGAAATTTAAGTTTTGAACTTCTATTGATAATTACATTCAATTGGGGCAACACCTATTCCAAACAACTAACAAATCGGAAAACCCAATTTTATGAAATCGAATCTTTGAACCATAAGTGACAAAATTACAGAATAATGCACTTCATAAGAGATTATCATCTTTGAATCCGGAAGAAGAATTGAAGGAGAATAACAATGGTAGAAAAATTTTGGAGTGTGAAGGCGTGACATGGGAAGAAGAAGAAGAATGAAGAAAAAAAAGGTGGGTTAACTGATGAAAAGTAATTTTTAGGTTATGTACAACCTGGGCTACACTAGGTAAGGGTTCCAAACGTGGGCCATTTTTTGATGGGTTGTTGGACCAAGTGACAAAGGGTGTAATTCTCCCTATATAATTCTAGTCACGTAAGGAAGTAACCCATAGTCTTTTGAGGAAACAATTTTGGAAAGAATGCCAGGACCGGCAAGTAGGTGTGGGCATTCGAACAGTTATGATTGAATTTAAAATTTCGGTTTGGATTTTTGGTTTTCGGATTGAAAAAATGACAATCCAAATCCAATCCAAATAAGCTCGAATTGGATCAAATTTTTAAGTTCGATTTCGGATTAATAAGTTTGGATATTTTGAATTTTCGGTTTTGAGCTTATAAATTGAGATATTTCTTCTTTTCACAAAAATGTATATTTGTAACGACCCGGCCGGTCGTTTTAAGAATTTATGTCTCGATCCCCTATTAACTGCTTTCCCCATTTTTGTTTCTGCTGTTGTGAGTTGCCGGGGGAAATTATTGGGAGTTTCGAAGAGTTTTGGGACACTTAGTCCCTAAATAAGAGCTTAAGTTTTGGAAACTTGACCGTAGTCGGAACAGTATGAAGATGGCCTGAGAATGGAATTTTGATGGTTCAGTTAGCTCTGTTAGGTGATTTTGGGTTTAGGAGCGTGTTTGGATGGTGTTTTGGAGTCCCGTAGCTAATTTAGGCTTGAAATATTGAAAGTTTAATTTTTGAAGTTTTCGGATCGATAGTAAGATTTTGATCCAAGGGCCGGAATGGAATTCCGGAGTTGGAGTAGCTCCATAGTGTTGAATGTGACGTGTGTGGAAAATTCCAGGTCATTCGGACGAGGTTTGATAGACTTTTTGATCGAAAGCGTATTTTGAGAGTTTTTGAAGTTCTTAGGCTTGAATCTGATGCTAAACTGGTGTTTTGATGTTGTTTTGAGCGTTCCAAAGATTGGAACAAGTTTGAATGATGTTTTAGGATTGGTTGGCACATTTGGTTGAGGTCCCGGGGGCTTCAGGTGTGTTTCAGATGCTCAACGGGTCATTTTTGGAACTTAGAAATTGCAGAAAAATGTTGCAGCAGTCAGTTCTGGTTTCCTTTTTCGCGTTTTCGAGTGGGGTCTCGCGTTCATAAAAAGGAGCTGGGGCTGGTGAGGAATTTATGCTTCGCGTTTGCGAAGTGTCTCCCGCATTTGCGAAGCTGGGAGTTTTATACCTACTCGTTCGCGTTGGTGTTCCCGCGCTCGCGTAGGAGGAGGAAGTGTTGCATCGCATTCGCGACCTGGGCATCATGTTCGCAATGAAAAAATCTGGGCCCAAGTGAATTTGTGCTTCGCGAACGCGAGGGGCCTTCCACGTTTGCGAAGAAGGAATATATGGGCAGTATTTAAATAGCCCATCCGCGACCCTTCTTCATTTTCCACCATTTTTGAACGGGATTGAAGCTTTTGAGGGTGATTTTTGAGGAAATCAAAGGGGAATAACTTGGAGGTTACATTTTTGACTTCATAACGCGTTTACATGTGATTAAGGACCTAATTAGTGGTGAAAAATTTGGAAAAAATGGGTAATTAGGGCTTGAGATTAAGAGACCTTAAAATGGGTATTTGAGGGGTCAATGAACTCCGATTTCGGTTTTCTTGTTATGTATAGACTCGTGAGAGTATAAAGATTCTGAAAATATAAATTTCACCTGATTCCGAGACGTGGGCCTGAGGGGCATTTTGGTTATTTTATTTAATTTCGCGTATTAGCTTAGAATTTCTTTGTAGAATTAGTTACTTGAAGTTTTATTTACATTATGCAATTGAATTGAATAGATTTGGGCCATTTGGAGTCGAGTACTCGTGGCAAGAGCATGGTTTCGGGTTGATTTTGAGCTGGTTCGCAGTAAGTGGCTTGCCTAACCTTGTGTGGGGGACCTTCCTCTTAGGATTTGGTAAATTTGATAATTGAAATGCCTTGTGCGTGAGGTGACAAGTGCGTACTTGAGCTAATTGTTGAAAATCCAGTTTTCTATAAGTAATTTTAATTGTGTTCCTTTTTCCAATCTTATACTACTTGCAAATTAAGCATGTTGTTAGCCTAGAAAAGCATGTTTAATTGACTTAATTGTTTACTTGCTTAACCTGCCTTAATTGTATTACGTGAAGCATGTTAGGTTAGAATTACCTGTTTGTTTGGTACGAAATTGAGCTTAAATGAGTTTTCCTTGTATTGTTGCTACGTGTTTTACTTTGGGACTACGGGACGGCATCCCGGGAGATCCCTTGCACGTATTTATGAATTTGAGCTGAGGTGCGGGATACTGAGAGATTCCTAGCACGGATATTGAGGATACCAAGAGATCATCGGGACACGGAGAGATCCCTAGCACGTATATTGAGGATACCAAGAGATCCCTAGCATATATTGAAGATACCGAGAGATCCTCGGGATACCAAGAGATCCTTGGCATATACTGAGGGTACTAAGAGATCCTCGGGATACTGAGAGATCCCTAGTTATTTCCTTGTGATTGTTTTGCCTCTGTTTCATTTATTAAATTCCTTGTTTTCATGTATTAAATTCTTATTGTTAGCTTTGAATTTTACTGCTTATCTTATACTTTCATAACTTATATTTTTATTTTATCTCAGTAGGGCCCTGAACTTCCTCGTCACTACCTGATCGAGGTTAGGCTTGGCACTTACTGAGTACCGCTGTGGGGTACTCATGCCCTTTATGCGCATGTTTTTCATGTGCAGATCCAGGTACTGCGACTCAGTTCTATCACCCTTGAGGCGAGGCGACTACTCTAGAGACTTTGAGGTATGTCTGCTGCATCTGCAGATCGAGGTGTCCCTTTCCATTCTCTTTTGTAGTGACAACCCTTCTATCTTTTCTGTTGATGTAGACATTCCGAAGTTAGAGCATTTTTATTATATTCGTAGCTTGTGATTCATGGGTTTTCGGATTTTGGGAAAATATATTAGTTTCGAGAATTTATATTGTGTATGCTGAGCAGCACTTTTAAACGTTGTAATATCACTATATTTTTGTTTTAAAATATTTTTATTCCGCAAATTGGTTTATTTTCCACAATTTAGGCTTACCTAGTCGTAGAGACTAGGTAATGTCACGATGGTTCACGGAGGGTGAACCGGGGTCGTGACAAGTTGGTGTCAGAGCTCTAGGTTCATAGGAGTCATGGATCACAAGCCGGTTTATTAGAGTCTCGCTGATCGGTACGGAGACGTCTGTACTTATCTATGAGAGGCTATGTAACTGCTAGGAAAATTTCACTTCATTTGATTTCCTTGTCGTGCGAGATTTTTATATCACAATTCTAAACTTCTATCTTCTATTCTCTCACAAATGTTGAGGACACGCGCTACCCGAGATGATCAGGCACCTGCACCCCCTACTGCAACCGTTAGAGGCCGGGGCTGGGTTAGAGGCCGAGGATGTGCACGTGGTGCAGCCAGAGCACCTGTGCGAGCTGCCACCGAGGTACCACCAGCAGTTCCAGTCGGAGTCTAGGCACTTGATACGCCTACTGCTACAACTACTCCAGCAGTTCAGGAGACTCTGGCATAGTTCATGAGCATGTACACCACTTTGGCTCAGGTAGGGTTGTTTCCCCTTACTGCAGCTACATCTCAGGCCGGGGGAAGAGCACAGACTCCCGTCACCCGCACTCCTAAGCAGCGAATGCATGTTGAGCAGGTCCCTGAGATTATTCTTGTACAGCCTGCAGTCCGAGATCAACCCGAGGACAGGGCAGCAATTTCCGAGGATGAGTAGCTGAGGCTTGAGAGGTTCAAGAAGTACAAGCCTCATGTATTCACTGGTCTAGCATCGGATGATGCTCTGGGATTTCCAGATGAGTGTTACCGTATTCTCCGTACCATGGGTATATCAGGATCGGGCGGGGTTTCCTTCACTACTTTCAATCTTCGAGGAACCGCCTGTGAGTGGTGGCGCACCTATGAGTTAGATAGTCTGGATGAGGCTGCTTCACTAACTTGGACTCAGTTTTCAGATCTGTTCCTGAGAGAGTACGTTCCTTAGAGCCTCAGGGACGTATGGCGCGTAGAGTTTGAGCATTTGCGCCAGGGTGCTATGACGGTCTCAGAGTATGTTGTCCGTTACACTAGTTTGGCTAGGCATGCACCAGCCTTGGTTTCTACTGTTCATGAGAGGGTTCGCCGGTTTATTGAGGGCCTTATTCCCAGCATCAAGTCTAGCATGGCTCGTGAGATGGAGATGGATATTTCTTATCAGCAGGTGGTGAGTATTTCTAGGAGGATTGAGGGTATGCATGCTAGGGAGAGAGAGGAAAGGGAGGCCAAGAGGTCTCGAGAGTCGGGCCATTATTCTGGTGCCCGTGCCCCAACTGTAGGTCGTCATGGTAGGGGTTATATGAGTCTCCCTATTCATTCTGCTCTTCCAGCAACCAGTGTTATTGCAACTCCTCCTAGGCCTCAGGAGCCTTATTATGCACCTCTGGTATCTAGCGCGCCTCCTGCGCGGGGTGCTTTCAGAGGTCAGTCTAGAAGACCTAGCCCGAGCTAGTCACAGCCACCGCATCCTCCTAGAGCTTGTTTTGAGTCTAGTGACACACTCCATATGGTGAGGGATTGCCCTAGACTTGGGAGGGGTGCACCTCTATAGACTTCTCATCCACAGCGTGCCCCACAGAGTTCTCAGGCTATGGTTACAACTCTAGTTGCTACCCTACCTACTCAGCCAGCTAGAGGTGGAGGTTGGGGAGGTAGAGGTCGCCCTAGAGGGGGAGTCCAGGCCAGATATTATGCCCTTCCTGCCCGTACTGAGGTTGTTGCCTCCGATTCTGTCATCACAGGTATTATGCTAGTTTATCACAGAGATGCATCGGTTCTATTCGATCTAGGCTCCACTTACTCTTATGTGTCTTATTATTTTTCTTTGCATTTGGGTGTACCTCAGGATTCTTTGAGTTCTCATGTTTATGTTTCTACTCCTGTGGGAGATTCTCTTATTGTGGACCACATTTATCGGTCGTGTTTGGTTGCTCTTAGTGGTTTTGAAACCAGATCCGATTTATTGTTGCTCAACATGGTAGATTTTGATATTATCTTGGGCATGGACTAGTTGTTGCCCCATTATGCTATTCTTGATTGTCACGCCAAAATCGTGATGCTGGCTATACCAGGTGTAGCGTGTGTTGAGTTGAGGGGTACTTTAGATCACACTCCTAGTAGAGTTATTTTTTTCTGAAAGCTTAGCGTATGGTTGAGAAGGGGTGTGACGCGTATTTATCTTATGTGAGAGATGTCAGTATTGATACCCCTTTAGTTGATTCAGTCCTATTAGTATGGGATTTTTCCGATGTGTTTCCAGTTGATCTTCCGGGCATGCCGCCTGATAGAGATATTGATTTTGGCATTGATCTATCGCCAGGCACTTAGCCCATTTCTATTCCTCCGTATCGTATGGCTCCTCCTGAGTTGAAGGAGTTGAAGGATCAGTTACCGGAATTACTTGATAAGGGTTTTATTCGGCCTAGTGTATAACCTTGGGGTGCTCCTATCTTGTTTGTAAAGAAAAATGATGGTCCTATGCGTATGTGTATTGATTATTGCCGGTTGAACAAGGTTACAATGAAGAACCGTTATCCTTTGCCTCGTATTGATGATCTATTTGACTAGCTTCAGGGCGCACAGATGTTTTCTAAGATTGACTTGCACTCAGGTTACCATCAGTTAAAGATTCGGGAGTCAGATATCCTGAAGACCGCTTTCAGGACTCGGTATGGTCATTACGAGTTCCTTGTTATGTCATTTGGGCTGAGCAATACCCCAGCAGCCTTTATGCATTTGATGCACAGTGTGTTCCAGCCGTATTTTGACTCGTTCGTCATTGTATTTATTAATGATATTCTGGTGCATTCCCGAAGTCGGGATGATCATGAGCAGCACCTGAGGACAGTGCTTCAGACCTTGAGAGAAAAGAAGTTATATGATAACTTCTCCAAATATGAGTTTTGGTTGGATTCCGTGGCATTCTTAGGCTACGTGGTGTCAAGTGAGGGTATTTAGTTGGATCCGAAGAAAATAGAGGCAGTGCAGAGTTGGCCCAGACCATCCTTAGCTACAAAGATCCGCAGTTTTCTTGGCTTGGCGGGTTATTACCGTCATTTTGTGGAGGGGTTTTCATCGATTGCAGCCCCTATGACCAGGTTGAACCAGAAGGGTGCTCCGTTCCACTGGATGGAGGAGTGTGAGGCGAGCTTTTAGAATCTCAAGACAGCTTTGACTACAATCCGAATTTTGATACTGCCTACAGGTTCGGGGTCTTATACGGTTTATTGTGATGCCTCGAGGATTGTCCTCGGAGTGGTGTTAATGCAGGACGGTAGGGTCATTGCCTACGCATCCAGATAGTTGAAGGTACATGAGAAGAATTATCCGGTCCATGACCTTAAGTTAGTTGCCATTGTTCACGCCCTGAAGATCTGGCATCATTATTTGTATGGTGTTCCCTGTAAGATTTATATTGACCATCGGAGCTTGCATCACCTGTTCAAGCAAAAGGATCTAAATTTGCACTAGAGGAGGTGGTTAGAGTTGCTGAAGGACTATAATATCACTATTTTGTATCACTCGGGCAAGGCCAATGTGGTGGCGATGCTTTGAGTTGCTGGGAAGAGAGTTTGGGGAGTTTGGCTTATTTATCCACATCGGAGAGGCCTATGGCGATGGATGTTCAGGACTTAGCTAGCCAATTTATGAGGATGGATCTTTCGGAGCCCAGTTGGGTTCTAGCTTGTGTGGTTTCTCGGTCTTCCTTACTTGATCGTATTAGGGAGTGCCATCATGATGACCCTCATTTTCTTGTCCTTAAGGACAAGGTTCAGCACAGCGATGCCAGAGATGTGACTATTGGTGATGACGGTGTATTAAGGATGCAGGGTCGGATTTGTGTACCCAATGTTGATGGGCTTCGGGAGTTGATTCTAGAGGAGGCTCATAGCTCGCGGTATTCCATTCATCTGGGTGCCGCGAAGATGTATCATGATTTGAGGCAACACTATTGGTGGAGGCGGATGAAGAAAGATATAGTTGGATTTGTAGCTCCGTGCCTCAACTATCAACAGGTGAAGTATGAGCACCAGAGACCGGGTGGGTTGCTTCAGCAGATAGAGGTTCCGGAGTGGAAGTGGGAGCGTATCACCATGGACTTTGTAGTTGGGCTCCCACGGACTTTGAGAAAGTTCGATGCTATTTGGGTGATTGTGGATCGGCTGACCAAGTCCGCTCACTTCATTCCTGTGTGTACTACTTATTCTTCAGAGCGGTTAGCGGAGATCTACAAAATTCAAGAGATTGTTCGTCTACATGGTATTCTAGTTTCGATCATTTCGGATAGATGTACTCAGTTCACATCACGATTCTGGAGGGCCGTTCAGCATGAGTTGGTACTCAGGTAGAGTTAAGTACAACATTTTACTCTCAGACAGACGGACAGTCCGAGTGCACTATTCAGATTCTTGAAGATATGCTCCGTGCGTGTGTGATTGAGTTTGGAGGGTCTTGCGATCAGTTCTTGCCATTGGCGGAGTTTTCCTACAACAACAGCTATCAGTCCAACATTCAGATGGCACCGTATGAGGCTTTATATGGTAGTCGATGTAGATCCCTAGTGGGTTGGTTTGAGCCGGGTGAGGCCAGATTATTGGGCATAGACTTGGTTCAGGATGCTTTGGAGAAGGTTAAGGTGATTCAGGATAGACTACGTACAGCCCAGTCCAGACAGAAAAGCTAAGCGGACCGGAAGGTTCGTCATGTTTCCTATATGGTTGGAGAGCGGGTTCTGCTTCGGGTTTCGCCTATGAAGGGCGTTATGAGATTTGGGAAGAAAGGAAAGTTGAGTCCGAGGTTTATTGGCCCTTTTGAGATATTGAGGCGTGTTGGGGAGGTTGCTTATGAGCTTGCCTTACCTCCCAGCTTGGCAGGAGTTCATCCGGTATTTCATGTTTCGATGCTCCGGAGGTATCACGGTGATCCGCCGCACGTGTTGGATTTCAGTTCAGTCCTGTTGGACAAGGATCTATCTTATGTTGAAGAGCCAGTGGCAATATTGGGCAGGCAGGTTAGAAAGCTAAGGTCAAAGAACATTGCATCAGTAAAGGTTCAGTGGCGGGGTCAGCTGGTCGAGGAGGCGACCTGGGAGATCGAGCAGGATATGCGCAGCCGTTATCCTCATCTTTTCACTACTTCAGGAATGTTTTTATGCTCGTTCGAGGACGAACGAATGTTTAACTGTGGGAGGATGTATTGACCCGGCCGGTCGTTTTAAGAATTTATGCCCTGATCCCCTATTAACTACTTTCCTCGTGTTTGTTTCTGCTGTTGTGAGTTGCCGGGAGAAACTATTGGGAGTTTCGGAGGGTTTTGGGACACTTAGTCCCTAAATGAGAGATTAAGTTTTGAAAACTTAAACGTAGTCGAAACAGTGTGAAAACGACCTCAGAATGGAATTTCGATGGTTTTATTAGCTCCGTTGGGTGATTTCGTGTTTAGGAGTGTGTTCGGATGGTGTTTTGGAGGTCCGTAGCTAATTTAGGCTTGAAATGCCGAAAGTTGAACTTTTGAAGTTTCCGGTTCGATAGTGAGATTTTTATCCGAGTACCGGAATGGAATTCCAGAAGTTGGAGTAGCTCTGTAGTGTTGAATGTGACGTGTGTGCAAAATTTCAGGTCATTCGGACGAGGTTGTCACACCCCTTTTCTACCCCTCAAAATAATAATAATATGTGTATGGGCCAAAGAGTTTTTCCAATTAAAGTGACAAAATTTGAATAGGGATTATTTTATTGTTCAGAATCGCCACTTAGAATTGATTTTTTCGGTGTTCCAAGTCATCATTTACTTGGATCCCTAGTCAAAGGAAGGTTTGACTCTATTTTAATCGGTCTGCAAAAACAAAGTTCGGGTAAGGAATTCTGTTGACCAGGGAGAAGGTATAAGGCATTCCCCGAGTCCCGTGGTTCTAGCACGGTCGCTTTATTGACTTAAACTTGGCTTGAATTAATTTTGGACAAACTGTGATTTATATTATTTTCATGTTTTACCTATCCTCTTTTATCTCTTGATTATTAGAAAAAATTAAAGAATATTTTTGAATAATAAGATGTCATAACCACACTACGCAAGCGAACGCGTGATCGATAAAATTTATTATTTAGTCATAACGGCGCTACGCAAGCGAATCCGCAGTCATGACAGACGATTGTTAGCACGTTATTTACTTTTGAAAAATTGATGCAATTGTGTTGGAGGAAACATTAACCCTCTTTTTTCAGAAAATTTATTAAATGTCACTACCACGCTACGCAAGCGAATCCGTGATTATGACAAAAGATTTATAAATTAATTAAAACTATTGAATATGACATGAAATTGATGAATTAACTTATTAAAAGTTAAGCGTCACGCTACACAAGTGAGTCTGTGAAGTTAAACCGCACCTACTATTTGCCTAACGTTAAATTAATTAAAGGAAAACTAGTTAATTAAAATAGTAGAAAAATCTAATATTATTATTATTTTTTCGAGCTTTATAGTTGGGAAAAATTATGCAAATAAATGTTGGACCAACTTTATCTATTTTAAAAGAAATGTGCCAACTTCTTGTTAAAAAAATGGGCCAGCTTGTATGGAGCTTTTGGGATGCTGGAATTTATTATTAAAATGGGCCAAGAAATGAATTTCAATTGGCCCAATGCTATATAGAAGAAAAGGGGTAATTTTGTTGTTTAAAGGTAAATGGGCCAACTTTTATCTTTGATTCAATAAGGCCCAAAGTTGATACAATCTTAGCTCTTTACTTAGTTTGAGTTCATGACCATTAACTACATAGTCACAATTGTATAAACGCCCATTTTACAAAAATAGCCATTTTTGCAAAACCGGCAAAATGGTCAGATTCACAAAGATATAATCACAGCATTCCTAGAAGCATACTTAGCATTGTTACTCGGATATAATAGCTTGAAAACATGCTTAAAAAATCCATAAACGACTTACATATCACATTCAAAAACTTACAACTCAATATTCAAGTATTATGAAGGACTATATTCACATTATCACATGCTTGATACATAACAATAACATACAAGCTCTTTTGTTGTCAAACTATTCATCACATCAAATACATTTAAATGGTGCAGCATGTTCAAGTTGTTCCTATTGCTGAAAATACATACATTACGAGTCTTAAAGGATTACCTGGTAGCAAAAGAATAAACAGTAGTTCAGCAACTAAAGCAGCATAAAAACAACAGCAAAACAGCAACAAAACCAGCAACAAATCCGTGTTAAAACAACCCGAAAACTTAGAGAGGGAACCCAAAAACGAACTCTAAAGAGGACTTATACTTTTCTAAAAGTTTGCACTCTAAGACTCACTCCCAAAGCTCACCATTTCAGCTTACTTTTCATGTGTTCAACTGCTGAATTTTTTTGTTTTTGTGACAAAGCAATTGTAAAAAATGCCCCCCGGAAGTGTGATGGAATCCCCTCTATATATCAAAACAACCAGCTATTTTAAAAAATTAAAAATCAATCTTTTTGACAGATTTTTCTACAAAATCTGCTCTTAAATTCAAAAAGCAAGACTTTCTAGTTCAAATCTTGTCAAGTATTTCAAACAAAATCTGCTCTCCACTATTCAAAGATAGACTTTATTCAAATAATGTCCAAAGGTCTACATTTTCTTACCAAACAATTTGACTTTTGAGTGTTGTACTCAAAGAGTCTTGAAGCAGTAAACAAACAACCAAACAAGTACCATATACTCTTAAGTATTTTTCATTACCTCACTTTTATCAATACAAAACTATTTTACTACTTCAACAAGTGCAAAAACAGAAAATTTAACATTTCAAACTTCAAAAACTAATGCTAAAATAATTAATAATAGACAAAAATAAAATCTGAAAATTAAAAATAAAAATAAAAAAATCAGCCATGAAAAAGAATAGTATTTTACCATTTTTCACATCAAAAGGCCGAAAAAATGGTGGTATGCCAAAGAGGGTGTTCCGGGATGTCGCCGGAATTAGGCCGGATTTTGGTCGCCGGATTTTTAGGGTAGAATTGACATCAATAGCTAGGTCTTGAAGAGCTCTATCCATTGATGTAGGTATTTTGGGGTGGTAGTGGTTGGAGCTTCAAGAATTTGGGCAACAAAGTGACGTGAAAGTTTCCTAGATCTAAGATTCAAGGAGTTTGAGGGATTTTTTTTAGGATTTAGTTTGGAAATATGGAAAGAGGAAGTTGTGGAGATTACGTGGTGTGAATTTGGAGGTGGTCCGCCGGCGCCGGCGATTTCCGGCAGGCGACGGTGGGCGGAGCTGGGGCGGCGTACAGAGAGTGAAGAGAGTGAAGAGAGAGAGAAGAGAGAAGAAGGAGAGGGAAAGAAGAGAGAGGAAATAAGGGGGAAATGGGAAATTTTTTTGGGGATTTTAGGCTTTAAATACCTAAAATGAATATCAAACTAGGACCGTTGGATTAAATCAAGATGGGTGGATAAGATTGAATCTTGTCACTTAACCAAAACGACGTAGTTTCAAGACAAAACTACATTTCCCAAACCCCTTTTGGACCGGGTTTGGGCTCTTTGGGCTCAAATTTTGGCACAATTTTAATTAAATTACACTAGCCCAAACCCCACCCCATTTATCAAACCATTACTCAACTCTTAAAACCTATATATACACAAATAAGAACAAACACACACACACACATACATATTATATATATATATATATATATATATATATATATATATATATATATATATATATATATATATATATATATATATATATAAGTGAAAAATTAGGCATTTACAACTGCCCTCTTTGCTCGAGAACATGAAGAGTTTTCGTGCAAAGACAAATAAATGCCATGGATAATATTTTGCTCACATTCACTCTAGTGGAAGCATTTTGAAAAATGTGGTGACCAAACCTTGCTTCTGAGGTTGCCTACATATACTTGGCTATAAAGGAATCAAGTCAGTGTAGTTTTGGGAAAATTTGGTAGGTGGGACTACCAGACACTGGAGTTAAGACTGTTGTTGTTGTTGTTGTTGCTGTTACTCTTACCCTTACTGCTTCTTACATCAAAAGGAAAAGAGAAGAGCACTACATTTGTCTGCAAACTAAGAGTACAAAAATTCCTATCCACGTGTCTTATAGAGTCAAATCATGATTCTTGACCTGCTCGCTTGTGTTGACCTTAGATTGGATCTTAATTCTTTTGAAGAAAAGATTATGACTGAATCTCGATGGCTTGCTTTCTGGATCAGAATTTGAGAAGATGAATCTTGAGAAGCTGGGTTGCTAACACATTATCAAAGCTAAACTCCGACTATCTTGTGATCGAAGGATTTCTTTCTTCTGATGAGAAACTGAAACTGCAAGCTTTAATCGTCACCTGTGCTATACGGTAGAGCCTGCAAAGCCATCAAAGACAAACAAAAACGAACAAAATTTTTCTGCCCCAGTCTGGCACTAGGAAAATTCTATGAGTTATTAGAGATATCTGTAAATTATCTAATTTATTGAAAAGGCAGATAGAAACAGTAGTATAAACTAGCTGAAAGAGATAAAATTTGGTAACGAAGGACAGTTTAACCAGGGATCGGTACCTTGTGCAACTGAAAGGAAATGTAATCATAGGCTGGTACCCTCTCTTACTGGAAGGAAATAGAATCGGGTGTTACACCATGTATTATCGATAAAGTGTTGAATCCCTCTAGTCGAAACAGTTCGATCTGAGTTAAACTGTATTTAAACAACCTGAGCGAAGATTACTTCTACCCGAAACTACGAACTAGATTCCCCTGAGCGAAACGGTTCTACCTGGGTTAAGCTACGTAAAACACCCTAAGCGAAGAGTGCTTCTACCTGGAAACTCTAAGCTAGATCCCTCTAGGCGAAACGGTTCTACCTAGGTTAAGCTATGTAAAACACCCTGAGTGAAGAGTACTTCTACCCGGAAATATGAGCTGGATCCCCCTAGGCGAAACGGTTCTACCTGGGTTAAGCTACGTAAAACACCCTGAGCGAAGAGTACTTCTACTCGGAATATGAGCTGGATCCCCAGGTGAAATGGTTCTACCTGGGTTAAGCTAATGTAAAACAACCTGAGCGAAGAGTACTTCCACCCGGAAATATGAGATGGATCCCCCTAGGCGAAACGTTTCTACCTGGGTTAAGCTACGTAAAACACCCTGAGCGAATAGTACTTCTACCTGGAATATGAGCTGGATCCCCCTAGGTGAAAAGGTTCTACTTGGGTTAAGCTATGTAAAACAACCTGAGCGAAGAGTGCTTCTACCCGAAAACTATGAGCTGGATCCCCCTAGGCGAAACGATTCTACCTGGGTTAAGCGAATGTAAAACAACCAGAGTGAAGAGTACTTCTACCCGGAAATATGAGCTGGATCCCCCTAGGCGAAACGGTTCTACCTGGGTTAAGCTACGTAAAACACCCTGAGCAAATAGTACTTCTACCCGGAATATGAGCTGGATCCCCCTAGGTGAAAAAGTTCTACCTTGGTTAAGCTATGTAAAACAACCTGAGCCAAGAGTGTTTCTACCTGGAACTATGAGCTGGATCCCCCGAGGCGAAACGGTTCTACCTGGGTTAAGCTACATAAAACACCCTGAGCGAATAGTACTTGTACCCGGAAACTATGAGCTGGATCCCCGTAGGCGAAACAGTTCTACCTGGGTTAAGCTACGTAAAACACACTGAGCGAAGAGTACTTCTACCCAAACACTATGAGCTGGATCCCCCTAGGCGAAACTGTTCTACCTGGTTTAAGCTACGTAAAACACCCTGAGCAAAGAGTACTTCTACCCGGAAACTATGAGCTGGATCTCCCTAGGCGAAACGGTTCTACCTGGGTTAAGCTACGTAAAACACCCTGAGCGAAGAGTACTTCTACTCGAAAACTATGAATTGGATCCCCCTAGGCGAAAAGGTTTTACTTGGGTTAAGCTACAAAAATGGGAGGTGTGAATAATATTGATGCATGCTGAAAATAGAAAAATGGAGATTTTAAGGATCTTGCGTTTGGTGACGTTCATTTTTTTTTGTTCTTTGTTTCATGGAATGCAGGAATTTGGAGGGGACTTCCCTTTTGGATTGATTATTGCTGCAAAGCTCTTTAGAGCCCTTGCGCAGTTTCTCTTTGGTTGCACCTGCTTCTCACAAGGTTGCTTTGGATCGCACATATTTCATGTTTTTAAACAAAGAATAATTGTTAGTTTGAAACGGTGGTTGGTTTTATGGCCTTGATTGTTTTGATCACATGATCTCGGCCCTTTCAACTGAAACTGGTTGCTTCCTGAATACCGATTGCCTTTCTGACTTTGGAGAAACTCTAGCTTATCTGGACTTTTTCATGATGATTTGTTGGTGGAACTCAACCTTTTCGACTTTATCTTTCCTTCGTAGGACTTTTCCTTTTGATTTCTCTTTTTTTTTTCTTTTTTCTTCTTTTTTTCTTCTTTTTTTTATATTCTCTTTTTTATCATTTTTTTTCTTTTTCTTTTCTTCGGAGCATTAGGGAACTTTTGGCTCCTCAAACTTTGTTGCAACGGCTAGTCGCGTGGGACTTAACCTTTTCCAATTTTATTTCGCCTTCGTTGGCCTTTCTTTTCTGGCTTCTTTCTCCCAACTTCAAATTCAGAGCATTTGGGATGCCTTGGCTTTTTTCAACTCTTTGCCGAGGTGGTTAGCCACGTGGGACTCAACCTTTTCAACTTCATTTGCCTTTATAGGCACTCCATTTGATTTTCTCTTTCCAAGAGTTTTGATTTAGAAGCATCGGCCGCCATGGCTAGTCGGGGTCGACTTGATGCTCGTACGAGGCTGGGTGCCTTTCTACACATTAGCTCGCGCCAAATGAGAACCCTATAAATCAGTCTTGCCATCATTTCTTTGTCTTAGTTTTGGAACAGTGTTAGAGCGAAATGGATTCAAAGAAAACAAACAATGGAATGGAGAATGAGTTTAAAACAAGAAGTGTCCCTTTCGGGGAAAGGAAAGAAGGACTTATCGGGAGTACATACGGACTTCAATGAACATGACATGCCTTTTGGACTGGATGCCTGATCTGTGTAAACCGTCCGACTCTCAGAAATTCATCACAATGTTTTCCTCAACGAGAAACCTTGCCAGGACTCTGTCGGTGCCGATGGCTGTGAGGATCCTCTTTTCGATCAGGGGCGCCCTTTGCGGGTTTTTCACGAGCTGACCTCTCTCATTTTTCTTCTCGCCTTATAGTGCTCTTTACGAGTTTTCACTAACAAGACTCTCTTATTTTTCATTTCTCTTCTTACCATCGCCTCATGGTGCCCGTGTGGGTTTTCACCAATAAGGCTCTCTCATTTTATTTCTCTCATTTTTATTGCATCGGATCCAAGTAGTTGTATTCTCTGATCCTTAAACATTCTCACCGATTGATCGGAAGGACTTGAAAGGATTTGGGTAAAAATGATTTGGATCGAATTACAACTTTGGAACCATTCAGGCGGGATCATCGCCAGACCATTACAACATCTGCCCCAGTTTCACTTTTGGGGGAATTTGAATTTTTATTTTGGTATGACTGAACCCCAGAGAGAGGTTGCCTACGTATCCTTTCGGAATCAAGTCGAACGTAGTTCAGGATGACTTGAATTTGTTTTGATTGATATTTTTTGTTTCATTTTTCATTTTATTTTTTATTTTTTTTGCTTTTTTTTTCAATAACACCTTTAGGTTCCAAAGAGGGTGATCAAATAATGGGAGCCGTCTCAAAGGGTTTGCAAAGGGTTGATAGTGTTTGGGTAGCGAGAATGAAAGCCTGCGTCATCCCAATTGGAGAATATTAGTGCTATATGGAGGATCCAACATAGTACCTTTTGACTGCATTTGCATTGACAGTTATTTTAGGGACATTTCCTTCGATGTGTCCCAGGTGCAACGCACTCTTTTGGCAGTACTCTTGTTGCAATGTACGGACCTTTCCAATCCGGGAACCAATTTTCCTTCAGTTGTTCCAACTCTTTGTTTTATTTCTTTAAACTTTATCTTCATTGCGATCTAATCCTTGATTCATTATTTCGAGGCCTAACAACTTTTGGGATCTGGGCATGAAGTCCGCAAGCATGTCATGTTATTGAAATCTGCATTTAACAGAACTAAAAAGAGAATAAGAAAGAAAAATGACAAGATTAAGAAAAGAGACATTCCTGGAAAATGAAATATTAATTTCATTTGATTTTTTGATTTTTGATTTTTTTATTTGATTTTTTTTCAACTTTTTGAAGATAGAAGGGTTTGCATCAGAAAGTAAGACAATAAGGTAAAACATCCGGATCACACCCTGATATAATCCGGATGCAGAAAGGATAGCAAGACTGGCCACTAAGACTCCCGTTTGATGGGGAACTTTCATGCTTGGCGACCATTTTTGGCTTTTCTTCTATCTCGTCAAAGGCTGCAACGGCCTTCGGTGCCGGATCAAATTCCTCAGCTTCACAAATCATTCTGACCATTGGCCCAATATTGTGGGCAGGCAGCAGATTGTTCATCACATCAGAAGCTTCTTCATCCCGAAAAACGATTCTTTCAGTTACAATCAAATCTTCAACTACCCTTTTGAGGGTCCAACGGTCCTCTGTACTGTTTCCAACTGCTCTAGAGTGGTATTCACATCTAGCATCAGCTCGGTGCGAGGGGGACTCGGGGTTCGGCCATTTCGGGGCCACTGGCTGCAATAGATCTAGCCTGATTAGCTTTTGGAATAAGCTTGAATACGATTCACCAATAGGGGTGAACTGATTCTTTCTGAAAGGCTCTCTTGGGCGAGGATTGTATGGGAGATCATTTGGTTGGGGATTATATGGAGCTGGGTAAGGATGTGCATTTCTGGGAGGTGGAGCTCGGTTTTGTGTATAATATTGTGGCCGTTTGCAAGGTTGCGTGTTTCATCACTGCATACCAACAAAACCAACCACCTGAACAGAACCTGACTAATTTGCTCACACCACAACCTCGTTAGTTTTGAGACATTTAACACATAGGAAATCGCACGTTGGGGATGCAATGCACCTAATAGTTAAACATTTCTACCATGTGTTTGAATGATAACATGTTTCATCTGGGCCTTACCTAACCCTTTAAGTATGTACCTCTTTTCTTTTATTTCTATCTCTATTTAATCACTCTTGATTTTTTCGTCTTTGTCGCTTTTTATTTTTTTTGACATTCTCCTTTCTTTTTTTTGGTCACTCTTTTATTTTTTGTCACTCTCTTTTTTCTCTCTTTTTTTTTCTTTTCTTTATTTTTTTAGCTTAATTTTTCCTCAGTTAATTCTATGGCTATGATCGAATCCGATCGGGATTGCCTATGTATCATGATGCCGCATGAATCAGATCATTACGTAGTTCAGAAGAAATCAGGAATAAAGTACACAAACTAACTCTCGTTTTTTACTCACATACAAATAACTCCAATAAAGCTCCTAACAAGGAAAGTATTTTTGGATTTTTTTTTAGTAGAAAGAAAGAATTTTTTTTTTATTTCAATTTTTTTATTGAATTGTTGAAAGTGAGACTTCTAAAGAAGAGCAATTATTTTTTTGAAATTCGATTTTTTTTTTCAATTTATTTTTGGAATTGTTGAAAGAAAGAATCAAAAAAAAGATTTTTTTCTCGTTTTTAAAGTTTCTTTTTTTCTTAATTTTTTTTTGAAATTTTTGAAATAAACACTTCTAAAGAAGAAATAAAATATTTTTGAATTTTGCAACTTTTTCTTTCCATTTTCGAAAGAAAAACTTCTGAAGCAGAAAAAAAATATTTTGGAATTCAACTATTTTTTTTTTGGAATTTTCGATTTTTTTTTCTTTTTCATTTATTTATTTGTTTGTGATTTTTGAAGAAAAAAAATCTGATTTTGATTTTTTTGAGGAAGAAAGATTTATAAAAGAAAAAAGAAGAAAATATTTTTGAATTTTTTTTTTGATGATTTGTTTTATTTTTTTAAAATTGGGATCTCTAAGAAATTATTTTCTAAAGAAGGAAGTAAAGGGAAATATATTTGGATTTTTTTTTTGAAAATTGGGGGCCGGAACTGATGAGGTTTGCCTACGTATCTCACATCCGATGGTAATCAGACCCGCGTAGTTCGGTAAAACTGGGTACCTTTTTTTATAAAATTCTGCTACACTAATTTTCTAAAGCCGGTCGACAATGCAAGTAAGCCTTCCAAATGATGTATCAAGTAGCACATACGTGAACATGATGGTCTCAAATAGGATACCTGTCTTATACGGACCCGGCCTCTATGCCAAGTTTCGCTAAGTCAAATGCATGTGATGCACATAGAGCGAACCTACTAGGAAAACCAACCATGAGGTTTGTTCTCCTAGGTTTAAATCTTGGTGGAAAAGGTATCTAGACTGGCTTACTCGAGCAGACAACTCGAGCCAAGGAGGGTCAGTGTACCGGTAGCATTGCTTTCCGGCTTAACTGGTGGTGCTCCCCGCCTAAAATAAGTGTGACTAAAATCCTTCACCGGGTGTCAAACACCTCGGCTATCTCAAAGAAAGCGGGCTATGTCAAGCAAATGTCCAATTTTAATTCAAGAAGACTCGGAGGGGTGCGAGAGAACACAGTTTATATGTACCGTTCAAAAATATCAAAGCGGTTAAAAGCAAACAAGTAGAACATTATACCCAAATAAATCACAGTATATACAAAATTAATAAAGCCAAATAAAAGTCAACATGTACAAGCTCGAATTCTGGTTTTCCCCAGAAAAGTCACCAGAGCTGTCACACCCCTTTTCTACCCCTCAAAATAATAATAATATGTGTATGGGCCAAAGAGTTTTTCCAATTAAAGTGACAAAATTTGAATAGGGATTATTTTATTGTTCAGAGTCGCCACTTAGAATTGATTTTTTTGGTGTTCCAAGTCACCATTTATTTGGATCCCTAGTCAAAGGAAGGTTTGACTCTATTTTAATCGGTCCGCGAAAATAAAGTTCGGGTAAGGAATTATGTTGACCAGGGAGAAGGTATAAGGCATTCCCCGAGTCCCGTGGTTCTAGCACGGTCGCTTTATTGACTTAAACTTGGCTTGAATTAATTTTGGACAAACTGTGATTTATATTATTTTCATGTTTTACCTATCCTCTTTTATCTCTTGATTATTAGAAAAAATTAAAGAATATTTTTGAATAATAAGATGTCATAACCACACTACCCAAGCGAATGCGTGATCGACAAAATTTATTATTTAGTCATAACGGCGCTACGCAAGCGAATCCGCAGTCATGACAGACGATTGTTAGCACGTTATTTACTTTTGAAAAATTGATGCAATTGTGTTGGAGGAAACATTAACCCTCTTTTTTTCAGAAAATTTATAAATGTCACTACCACGCTACGCAAGCGAATCCGTGATTATGACAAAAGTTTTATAAATTAATTAAAACTATTGAATATGACATGAAATTGATGAATTAATTTATTAAAAGTTGAGCGTCACGCTATGCAAGTGAGTCCGTGAAATTAAACCGCACCTACTATTTGCCTAACGTTTAAATTAATTAAAGGGAAACTAGTTAATTAAAATAGTAGAAAAATCTAATATTATTATTATTTTTTCGAGCTTTATAGTTAGGAAAAATTATGCAAATAAATGTTGGACCAACTTTATCTATTTTAAAAGAAATGAGCCAACTTCTTGTTAAAAAAAATAGGCCAGCTTGTAAGAGCTTTTGGGCTGCTGGAATTTATTATTAAAATGGGCCGAGAAATGAATTTCAATTGGCTCAATGCTATATAGAAGAAAAAGGGCAATTTTGTTGTTTAAAGGTAAATGGGCCAACTTTTATCTTTGATTCAATAAGGCCCAAAGTTGATACAATCTTAGCTATTTACTTAGTTTGAGTTCATGACCATTAACTACGTAGTCACAATTGTATAAACGCCCACTTTACAAAAATAGTCATTTTTGCAAATCTGGCAAAATGGCCAGATTAACAAAGATATTATCATAGCATTCCTAGAAGCATATGTTGACAGTGAAATTTCAGCAACTAAAACGAACTCATGCTATGTGTTATACACCTAAAGTCATTCATGACATACTTAGCATTGTTACTCGGATATAATAGCTTGAAAACATGCTTAAAAAAATCCATAAACGACTTACATATCACATTCAAAAACTTACAACTCAATATTCAAGTATTATGAAGGACTATATTCACATTATCACATGCTTGATACATAACAATAACATACAAGCTCTTTTGTTGTCAAACTATTCATCACATCAAACACATTTAAATGGTGCAGCATGTTCAAGTTGTTCCCATTGCTGAAAATACGTACATTACGAGTCTTAAAGGATTACCTGGTAGCAAAAGAATAAACAGTAGTTCAGCAATTAAAGAAGCATAAAAACAGCAGCAAAACCAGCAGCAAATCCGTGTTAAAACAACCCGAAAACTTATAGAGGGAACTCAGAAACGAACTCTAAAGAGGACTTATACTTTTCTAAAAGTTTGCACTCTAAAATTCACTCCCAAAGCTCACCATTTCAGCTTACTTTTCATGTGTTCAACTGCTGAATTTTTTTGTTTTTGTGACAAAGCAATTGTAAAAAATGCCCCCGGAAGTGTGATGGAGTCCCCTCTATATATCAAAACAACCAGCTATTTTAAAAAATTAAAAATCAATCTTTTTGACAGATTTTTCTACAAAATCTGCTCTTAAATTCAAAAAGCAAGACTTTCTAGTTCAAATCTTGTTAACTATTTCAAACAAAATCTGCTCTCCACTATTCAAAGATAGACTTTATTCAAATAATGTCCAAAGGTCTTCATTTTCTTACCAAACAATTTGACTTTTGAGTGTTGTACTCAAAGAGTCTTGAAGCAGTAAACAAACAACCAAACAAGTACCATATACGCTTAAGTATTTTTCATTACCTCACTTTTATTAATATAAAACTATTTTACTACTTCAACAAGTGCAAAAACAGAAAATTTAACATTTCAAACTTCAAAAACTAATGCTAAAATAATTAATAATACACAAAAATAAAATCTGATAATTAAAAACAAAAATAAAAAAATCAGCCATGAAAAAGAATAGTATTTTACCATTTTACACATCAAAAGGCCGAAAAAATGGTGGTATGCCAAAGAGGGTGTTCCGGGAGGTCGCCGGAATTAGGCCGGATTTTGGTTGCCGGATTTTTAGGGTAGAATTGACATCAATAGCTAGGTCTTGAAGAGCCCTATCCATTGATGTAGGTATTTTGGGGTGGTAGTGGTTGGAGCTTCAAGAATTTGGGCAAAAAAGTGACGGGAAAGTTTCCTAGATCTAAGATTCAAGGAGTTTGAGGGATTTTTTTAGGATTTGGTTTGGAGATATGGAAAGAGGAAGTTGTGGAGATTACGTGGTGTGAATTTGGAGGTGTTTGGAGGTGGTCCGCCGGCGGCGACGATTTCCGACAGGCGGCGATGGGCGGAGCTGGGGCGGCGTAGAGAGAGTGAAGAGAGAGAGAGAAGAGAGAAGAAGGAGAGGGAAAGAAGAGAGAGGAAATAAGGGGAAATGGGAAAAAAATTTGGTATTTTAGGCTTTAAATACCTAGGATGAAGATCAAACTAGGACCGTTGGATTAAATCAAGATGGGTGGATGAGATTGAATCTTGTCACTTAACCAAAACGACGTAGTTTCAAGACAAAACTACGTCGTTTTAAGCTCTTCTTGGCAGCCCCCTTTTGGACCGGGTTTGGGCTCTTTGGGCTCAAATTTTGGGCCAATTTTGGCACAATTTTAATTAAATTACACTAGCACAAACCCCACCCCATTTATCAAACCATTACTCAACTCTTAAAACCTATATATACACAAATAAGAACAAACACACACACACATACACACACATACATATTATATATATATATATATATATATATATATATATATATATATATATATATATATATATATATATATATAGGCGAAAATTAGGCATTTACTGCTGCCTCTCTTTGCTGGAGAACATGAAGAGTTTTCGTGCAAATACAAATAAATGCCATGGATAATTTTTTGCTCACATTCACTCTAGTGGAAGCATTTTGAAAAAGGTGGTGACCGAACCTTGCTTCTGAGGTTGCCTACATATCCTTGGCTATAAAGGAATTTGGTCAGTGTAGTTCTGGGAAAATTTGGTAGGTGGGACTACCAGACACTGGAGTTAAGACTGATGTTGTTGCTGCTGTTGTTGTTACTCTTACGGTTACTACTTCTTACATCAAAAGAAAAAGAGAAGAGCACTATATTTGTCTTCAAACTAAGAGTACAAAAATTCCTATCCACGTGTCTTCTAGAGTCAAATCTTGATTCTTGACCTGCTCGTTTGTGTTGACCTTAGATTGGATCTTAATTCTTTTGAAGAAAAGATTATGACTCAATCTCGATGGCTTGCTTTCTGGATCAGAATTTGAGAAGATGAATCTTGAGAAGCTGGGCTGCTAACACATTATCAAAGCTAAACTCTGATTATCTTATGATCGAAGGATTTCTTTCTTCTGATGAGAAACTGAAACTGCAAGCTTTAATCGTCACTTGTGCTATACGACAGAACCTGCAAAGCCATCAAAGACAAACAAAAACGAACAAAATTTTTCTACCCCAGTCTGGCACTAGGAAAATTCTGTGAGTTATTAGAGATATCTATAAATTATCTAATTTATTGAAAAGGCAGATAGAAATAGTAGTATAAACTAGCTGAAAGAGATAAAATTTGGTAACGAAGGACAGTTTAACCAGGGATCGGTACCTTGTGCAACTGAAATGAAATGTAATCATAGGCTGGTACCCTCTCTTTCTGGAAGGAAATAGAATCGTGTGTTAGCACCATGTATTATCGATAAAGTGTTGAATCCCTCTAGTCGAAACAGTTCGATCTGAGTTAAACTGTATTTAAACAACCTGAGCGAAGATTACTTCTACCCAAAACTACGAACTAGATCCCCCTGGGCGAAATAGTTCTACCTGGGTTAAGCTACGTAAAACACCCTAAGCGAAGAGTGCTTCTACCCGGAAACTATGAGCTAGATCCCTCTAGGCGAAACGGTTCTACCTAGGTTAAGCTATGTAAAACACCCTGAGCGAAGAGTACTTCTACCTGGAAACTATGAGCTGGATCCCCCTAGGAGAAACGGTTCTACCTGGGTTAAGCTAATGTAAAACAATCTGAGTGATGAGTACTTCTACCCGGAAATATGAGCTGGATCCCCGTAGGCGAAACGGTTCTACCTGGGTTAAGCTACGTAAAACACCCTGATCGAAGAGTACTTCTACTCGGAATATAAGCTGGATCCCCTAGGCGAAATGGTTCTACCTGGGTTAAGCTAATGTAAAACAACCTGAGCGAAGAGTACTTCTACCCGGAAATATGAGATGGATCCCCCTAGGCAAAACGTTTCTACCTGGGTTAAGCTACGTAAAACACCCTGAGCGAATAGTACTTCTACCTGGAATATGAGCTGGATCCCCCTAGGTGAAAAGGTTCTACCTGGGTTAAGCTATGTAAAACAACCTGAGCGAAGAGTGCTTCTACCCGAAAACTATGAGATGGATCCCCCTAGGCGAAACGATTCTACCTGGGTTAAGCTAATGTAAAACAACCAGAGTGAAGAGTACTTCTACCAAAAATATGAGCTGGATCCCCCTAGGCGAAACGGTTCT
Organism: Nicotiana sylvestris; assembly: GCF_000393655.2. Classification (NCBI taxonomy): domain Eukaryota; kingdom Viridiplantae; phylum Streptophyta; class Magnoliopsida; order Solanales; family Solanaceae; genus Nicotiana; species Nicotiana sylvestris. Next base: position 128,205,255 of record NC_091058.1, on the reverse strand, counting down.
ACCTGGGTTAAGCTACGTAAAACACCCTAAGCAAAGAGTACTTCTACCCGGAATATGAGCTGGATCCCCCTAGGTGAAAAGGTTCTACCTGGGTTAAGCTATGTAAAACAACCTGAGCGAAGAGTGCTTCTACCTGGAACTATGAGCTGGATCCCCCTAGACGAAACAGCTCTACCTGGGTTAAGCTACGTAAAACACCCTGAGCGAATAGTACTTCTACCCGGAAACTATGAGCTGGATCCCCCTAGGCGAAACAGTTCTACCTGGGTTAAGCTACGTAAAACACCCTGAGCGAAGAGTACTTCTACCCAAAAACTATGAGCTGGATCCCCCTAGGCGAAACTGTTTTACCTGGGTTAAGCTACGTAAAACACCCTGAGCAAAGAGTACTTCTACCCGGAAACTATGAGCTGGATCTCCCTAGGCGAAACGGTTCTACCTGGGTTAAGCTACGTAAAACACCCTGAGCGAAGAGTACTTCTACCCGAAAACTATGAGTTGGATCCCCCTAGGCGAAAAGGTTCTACTTGGGTTAAGCTACAAAAATGGGAGGTGTGAATAATATTGATGCATGCTGAAAACAGAAAAATGGAGATTTTAAGGATCTTGCGTTTGGTGACGTTCATTTTTTTTTGTTCTTTGTTTCATGGAATGCAGGAATTTGGAGGGGACTTCCCTTTTGGATTGATTATTGCTGCAAAGCTCTTTAGAGCCCTTGCGCAGTTTCTCTTTGGTTGCACCTGCTTCTCACAAGGTTGCTTTGGATCGCACATATTTCATGTTTTTAAACAAAGAATAATTGTTAGTTTGAAACGGTGGTTGGTTTTGTGGCCTTGATTGTTTTGATCACTTGATCTCGGCCCTTTCAACTGAAACTGGTTGCTTCCTGAATACCGATTGCCTTTCTGACTTTGGAGAAACTCTAGCTTATCTGGACTTTTTCATGATGATTGGTTGGTGGAACTCAACCTTTTCGACTCTATCTTGCCTTCGTAGGCCTTTTCCTTCTGATTTCTCTTTTCTTTTCTTTTTTCTTCTTTTTTTCTTCTTTTTTTTCTTCTTTTTTTTATCATTTTTTTTATTTTTCTTTTCTTCGGAGCATTGGGGAACTTTTGGCTCCTCAAACTTTGCTGCAACGGCTAGTCGCGTGGGACTTAACCTTTTCCAATTTTATTTCGCCTTCGTTGGCCTTTCTTTTCTGGCTTCTTTCTCCCAACTTCAAATTCAGAGCATTTGGGATGCCTTGGCTTTTTTCAACTCTTTGCCGAGATGGTTAGCCACGTGGGACTCAACCTTTTCAACTTCATTTGCCTTTATAGGCGCTCCATTTGATTTTCTCTTTCCAAGAGTTTTGATTTCGAAGCATCGGCCGCCATGGCTAGTCGGGGTCGACTTGATGCTCGTACGAGGCTGGGTGCCTTTCTACACATTAGCTCGCGCCAAATGAGAACCCTATAAATCAGTCTTGCCATCATTTCTTTGTCTTAGTTTCGGAACAGTGTTAGAGCGAAATGGATTCAAAGAAAACAAACAATGGAATGGAGAATAAGTTTAAAACAAGAAGTGTCACTTTCGGGGAAAGGAAAGAAGGACTTATCTAGAGTACATGCGGACTTCAATGAACATGACATGCCTTTTGGACTGGATGCCTGATCTGTGTAAACCGTCCGACTCTCAGAAATTCATCACAATGTTTTCCTCAAAATCGAGAAACCTTGCCAGGACTCTGTCGGTGCCGATGGTTGTGAGGATCCTCTTTTCGATCAGGGGAGCCCTTTGCGGGTTTTTACGAGCTGACCTCTCTCATTTTCTTCTCGCCTTATAGTGCTCTTTACGAGTTTTCACTAACAAGACTCTCTTATTTTTCGTTTCTCTTCTTACCATCGCCTCATGGTGCCCGTGTGGGTTTTCACCAATAAGGCTCTCTCATTTTATTTCTCTCATTTTTATTGCATCGGATCCAAGTAGTCGTATTCTCTAATCCTTGAACATTCTCACCGATTGATCGGAAGGACTTGAAAGGATTTGGGTAAAAATGATTTGGATCGAATTACAACTTTGGAACCATTCAGGCGGGATCATCGCCAGACCATTACAACATCTGCCCCAGTTTCACTTTTGGGAGAATTTGAATTTTTTTTTTGGTGTGACTGAACCCCAGAGAGAGGTTGCCTACGTATCCTTTCGGAATCATGTCGAACGTAGTTCAGGATGACTTGAATTTGTTTTGATATATATTTTTTGTTTCATTTTTCATTTCATTTTTTTTTTTTGCTTTTTTTTTCAATAACACCTTTAGGTTCCAAATAGGGTGATCAAATAATGGGAGCCGGCTCAAAGAGTTTGCAAAGGGTTGATAGTGTTTGGGTAGCGAGAATGAAAGCCTTCGTCATCCCAATTGGAGAATATTAGTACTATATGGAGGATCCAACATAGTACTTTTTGACTGCATTTGCATTGACAGTTATTTCAGGGACATTTCCTTCGATGTGTCCCAGGTGCAACGCACTCTTTTGTCAGTACTCTTGTTGCAATGTACGGACCTTTCCAATCCGGGAACCAATTTTCCTTCAGTTGTTCCAACTCTTTGTTTTATTTTCTTAAACTTTATCTTCATTGCGATCTAATCCTTGATTCATTATTTCGAGGCCTAACAACTTTCGGGATCTGGGCATGAAGTCCGCAAGCTTGTCATGTTATTGAAATTTGCATTTAACAGAACTAAAAAGAGAATAAGAAAGAAAAATGACAAGATTAAGAAAAGAGACATTCCTCGAAAATGAAATATTAATTTCATTTGATTTTTTTATTTTGATTTTTTTATTTGATTTTTTTTCAATTTTTTGAAGATAGAAGGGTTTGCATCAGAAAGTAAGACAATAAGGTAAAACATCCGGATCACACGCTGAGATAATCCGGATGCAGAAAGGATAGCAAGACTGACCACTAAGACTCCCGTTTGATGGGGAACTTTCATGCTTGGCGACCATTTTTGGCTTTTCTTCTATCTCGTCAAAGGATGCAACGGCCTTCGGTGTTGGATCAAATTCCTCAACTTCACAAATCATTATGACCATTGGCCCAATATTGTGGGCAGGCAACAGATTGTTCATCACATCAGAAGCTTCTTCATCCCGAAAAACGATTCTTTCAGTTACAATCAAATCTTCAACTACCCTTTTGAGGGTCCAACGGTCCTCTGTACTGTTTCCAACTGCTCTAGAGTGGTATTCACATCTAGCATCAGCTCGGTGCGAGGGGGACTCGGGGTTCGGCCATTTCGGGGCCACTGGCTGCAATAGATCTAGCCTGATTAGCTTTTGGAACAAGCGTGAATACGATTCACCAATAGGGGTGAACTGATTCTTTCTGAAAGGCTCTCTTGGGCGAGGATTGTATGGGAGATCATTTGGTTGGGGATTATATGGAACTGGGTAAGGATGTGCATTTATGGGAGGTGGAGCTCGGTTTTGTGTATAATATTGTGGTCGTTTGCAAGGTTGCGTGTTTCATCACTGCATACCAACAAAACCAACCACCTGAACAGAACCTGACTAATTTGCTCACACCACAACCTCGTTAGTTTTATTTAACACATAGGAAATCGCACGTTGGGGATGCAATGCACCTAATAGTTAAACATTTCTACCATGTGTTTGAATGATTACATGTTTCATCCCGGCCTTAACTAACTCTTTAAGTATGTACCTCTTTTCTTTTATTTCTACCTCTATTTAATCACTCTTGATTTTTTTCGTCTCTGTCGCTTTTTATTTTTTTGGCATTCTCCTTTCTTTTTTTTGGTCACTCTTTTATTTTTTGTCACTCTCTTTTTTTCTCTCTGTTTTTTTTCTTTTCTTTCTTTTTTTTTAGCTTAATTTTTCCTCAGTTAATTCTATGGCTATGATCGAATCCGATGGGGATTGTCTATGTATCATGATACCGCATGAATCAGATCATTACGTAGTTCAGAAGAAATCAGGAATAAAGTACACAAACTAACTCTCGTTTTTTACTCATATACAAATAACTCCACGAAAGCTCCTAACAAGGAAAGTATTTTTGGATTTTTTTTTTAGTAGAAAGAAAGAATTTTTTTTTTATTTCAATTTGTTTATTGAATTGTTGAAAGTGAGACTTCTAAAGAAGAGCAATTTTTTTTTTTTGAAATTCGATTTTTTTTTCAATTTGTTTTTGGAATTGTTGAAAGAAAGAATAAAAAAAAAAAAGATTTTTTATCGTTTTTAAAGTTTCTTTTTTCTTAATTTTTTTTGAAATTTATGAAATAAACACTTCTAAAGAAGAAATAAAATATTTTTGAATTTTGCAACTTTTTCTTTCCATTTTCGAAAGAAAAACTTCTGAAGCAGAAAAAAAAAATTTGGAATTCAACTATTTTTTTTTTGGAATTTTTGATTTTTTTTTTCTTTTTCATTTATTTATTTGTTTGTGATTTTTGAAGAAAAATATCTGATTTTGATTTTTTTGAGGAAGAAAGATTTATAAAAGAAAAAAGAAGAAAATATTTTTGAATTTTTTTTTTTGATAATTTGTTTTTTATTTTTTTAAAATTGGAGTCTCCAAGAAATTATTTTCTAAAGAAGGAAGTAAAGGGAAATATATTTGGATTTTTTTTTTTTTGAAAATTGGGGTCGGAACTGATGAGGTTTGCCTACGTATCTCACATCCGATGGGAATCAGACCCGCGTAGTTCGGTAAAACTGGGTACCTTTTTTTAAACAATTCTGCTACACTAATTTTCTAAAGCCGGTCGACAATGCAAGTAAGCCTTCCAAATGATGTATCAAGTAGCACATACGTGAACATGATGATCTCAAATAGGATACCTGTCTTATACGGACCCGGCCCCTATGCCAAGTTTCGCTAAGTCAAATGCATGTGATGCACATAGAGCGAACCTACTAGGAAAACCAACCATGAGGTTTGTTCTCCTAGGTTTAAATCTTGGTGGAAAAGGTATCTAGACTGGCTTACTCGAGCGGACAACTCGAGCCAAGGAGGGTCAGTGTACCGGTAGCATTACTTTCCGGCTTAACTGGTGGTGCTCCCCGCCTAAAACAAGTGTGACTAAAATCCTTCACCGGGTGTCAAACACCTCGGCTATCTCAAAGAAAGCGGGTTATGTCAAGCAAATGCCCAATTTTAATTCAAGAAGACTCGGAGGGGGTGTGAGAGAAGACAGTTTATATGTACCGTTCAAAAATATCAAATTGGTAAAAAACAAACAAGTAGAACATTATACCCAAATAAATCACAGTATATACAAAATTAATAAAGCCAAATAAAAGTCAACATGTACAATCTCGAATTCTGGTTTTCCCCAGCAAAGTCACCAGAGCTGTCACACCCTTTTCTACCCCTCAAAATAATAATAATATGTGTATGGGCCAAAGAGTTTTTCCAATTAAAGTGACAAAATTTGAATAGGGATTATTTTAATGTTCAGAGTCGCTACTTAGAATTGATTTTTTTGGTGTTCCAAGTCACCATTTATTTGGATCCCTAGTCAAAGAAAGGTTTGACTTTATTTTAATCAGTCCGCGAAAATAAAGTTCGGGTAAGGAATTCTGTTGACCAGGGAGAAGGTATAAGGCATTCCCCGAGTCCCGTGGTTCTAGCACGGTCGCTTTATTGACTTAAACTTGGCTTGAATTAATTTTGGACAAACTGTGATTATATTATTTTTATGTTTTACCTATCCTCTTTTATCTCTTGATTATTAGAAAAAACTAAAGAATATTTTTGAATAATAAGATGTCATAACCACACTACGCAAGCGAATGCGTGATCGACAAAATTTATTATTTAGTCATAACGGCGCTACGCAAACGAATCCGCAGTCATGACAGACGATTGTTAGCACGTTATTTACTTTTGAAAAATTGATGCAATTGTGTTGGAGGAAACATTAACCCTTTTTTTTCAGAAAATTGATTAAATGTCACTATTACGCTACGCAAGCGAATTCGTGAATATCACAAAAGATTTATAAATTAATTAAAACTATTGAATATGAAATGAAATTGATGAATTAACTTATTAAAAGTTAAGCGTCACGCTACACAAGTGAGTCCGTGAAGTTAAAGCGCACCTACTATTTGCCTAACGTTTAAATTAATTAAAGGGAAACTAGTTAATTAAAATAGTAGAAAAATCTGATATTATTATTATTTTTTCGAGCTTTATAGTTGGGAAAAATTATGCAAATAAATGTTGAACCAACTTTATCTATTTTAAAAGAAATGAGCCAACTTCTTGTTAAAAAAAATGGGCCAGCTTGTAGGAGCTTTTGGGCTGCTGGAATTTATTATTAAAATGGGCCAAGAAATGAATTTCAATTGGCCCAATGCTATATAGAAGAAAATGGGTAATTTTGTTGTTTAAAGGTAAATGGGCCAACTTTTATCTTTGATTCAATAAGGCCCAAAGTTGATATAATCTTAGCTCTTTACTTAGTTTGAGTTCATGATCATTAACTACATAGTCACAATTGTATAAACGCCCACTTTACAAAAATAGCCATTTTTGCAAATCTGGCAAAATGGCCAAATTCACAAAGATATTATCACAGCATTCCTAGAAGCATATGTTGGCAGTGAAATTTCAGCAACTAAAACGAACTCATGCTATGTGTTATACACCTAAAGTCATTCATGGCATACTTAGCATTGTTACTCAGATATAATAGCTTGAAAACATGCTTAAAAAATCAATAAACGACTTACATATCACATTCAAAAACGTACAACTCAATATTCAAGTATTATGAAGGCCTATATTCACATTATCACATGCTTGATACATAACAATAACATACAAGCTCTTTTGTTGTCAAACTATTCATCACATCAAACACATTTAAATGGTGCAGCATGTTCAAGTTGTTCCCATTGCTGAAAATACGTACATTACGAGTCTTAAAGGATTACCTGGTAGCAAAAGAATAAACAGTAGTTCAGCAACTAAAGCAGCATAAAAACAGCAGCAAAACCAGCCGCAAATCCGTGTTAAAACAACCCGAAAACTTAGAGAGGGAACCCAGAAACGAACTCTAAAGAGGACTTATACTATTCTAAAAGTTTGCACTCTAAGACTCACTCCCAAAGCTCACCATTTCAGCTTATTTTTCATGTGTTCAACTGCTGAATTTTTTTTTGTTTTTGTGACAAAGCAATTGTAAAAAATGCCCCCGGAAGTGTGATGGAGTCCCCTCTATATATCAAAACAACCAGCTATTTTAAAAAATTAAAAATCAATCTTTTTGACAGATTTTTCTACAAAATCTGCTCTTAAATTCAAAAAGCAAGACTTTCTAGTTCAAATCTTGTTAACTATTTCAAACAAAATCTGTTCTCCACTATTCAAAGATAGACTTTATTCAAATAATGTCCAAAGGTCTTCATTTTCTTACCAAACAATTTGACTTTTGAGTGTTGTACTCAAAGAGTCTTGAAGCAGTAAACAAACAACCAAACAAGTACCATATACGCTTAAGTATTTTTCATTACCTCACTTTTATTAATACAAAACTATTTTACTACTTCAACAAGTGCAAAAACAGAAAATTTAACATTTCAAACTTCAAAAACTAATGCTAAAATAATTAATAATACACAAAAATAAAATCTGATAATTAAAAATAAAAATAAAAAAATCAGCCATGAAAAAGAATAGTATTTTACCATTTTACACATCAAAAGGCCGAAAAATTGGTGGTATGCCAAAGAGGGTGTTCCGGGAGGTCGCCGGAATTAGGCCGGATTTTGGTCGCCGGATTTTTAGGGTAGAATTGACATCAATAGCTAGGTCTTGAAGAGCCCTATCCATTGATGTAGGTATTTTGGGGTGGTAGTGGTTGGAGCTTCAAGAATTTGGACAAAAAAGTGACGGGAAAGTTTCCTAGATCTAAGATTCAAGGAGTTTGAGGGATTTTTTTAGGATTTGGTTTGGAGATATGGAAAGAGGAAGTTGTGGAGATTACGTGGTGTGAATTTGGAGGTGTTTGGAGGTGGTCCGCCGGCGGCGGCGATTTCCGACAGGCGGCGATGGGCAGAGCTGGGGTGGCATAGAGAGAGTGAAGAGAGAGAGAAGAGAGAAGAAGGAGAGGGAAACAAGAGAGAGGAAATAAGGGAAAATGGGAAAAAAATTGGGTATTTTAGGCTTTAAATACCTAGGATGAAGATCAAACTAGGACCGTTGGATTAAATCAAGATGGGTGGATGAGATTGAATCTTGTCACTTAACCAAAACGACGTAGTTTCAAGACAAAACTACGTCGATTCAAGCTCTTCTTGGCAGCCGCCTTTTGGACCGGGTTTGGGCTCTTTGGGCTCAAATTTTGGGCCAATTTTGGCACAATTTTAAATTAAATTACACTAGCCCAAACCCCACCCCATTTATCAAACCATTACTCAACTCTTAAAACCTATATATACACAAATAAGAACAAACACACACACACATACACACACATACATATTATATATATATATATATATATATATATATATATATATATATATATATATATATATATATATATATATATAGGCGAAAATTAGGCATTTACTGCTGCCCCTCTTTGCTCGAGAACATGAAGAGTTTTCGTGCAAAGACAAATAAATGCCATGGATAATTTTTTGCTCACATTCACTCTAGTGCAAGCATTTTGAAAAAGGTGGTGACCGAACCTTGTTTCTGAGGTTGCCTACATATCCTTGGCTATAAAGGAATCAGGTCAGTGTAGTTCTGGGAAAATTTGGTAGGTGGGACTACCAGACACTGGAGTTAAGACTGATGTTGTTGCTGTTGTTGCTGTTACTCTTACCGTTACTGCTTCTTACATCAAAAGAAAAAGAGAAGAGCACTACATTTGTCTTCAAACTAAGAGTACAAAAATTCCTATCCACATGTCTTCTAGAGTCAAATCTTGATTCTTGACCTGCTCGCTTGTGTTGACCTTAGATTGGATCTTAATTCTTTTGAAGAAAAGATTATGACTCAATCTCGATGGCTTGCTTTCTGGATCAGAATTTGAGAAGATGAATCTTGAGAAGCTGGACGGCTGACACATTATCAAAGCTAAACTCCGACTATCTTGTGATCGAAGGATTTCTTTCTTCTGATGAGAAACTGAAACTGCAAGCTTTAATCGTCACTTGTGATATACGGCAGAGCCTGCAAAGCCATCAAAGACAAACAAAAACGAACAAAAATTTTCTGCCCCAGTCTGGCACTAGAAATATTCTGTGAGTTATTAGAGAAATCTGTAAATTATCTAATTTATTGAAAAGGCAGATAGAAACAATAGTATAAACTAGCTGAAAGAGATAAAATTTGGTAACGAAGGACAGTTTAACCAGGGATCGGTACCTTGTGAAACTGAAAGGAAATGTAATCATAGGCTGGTACCCTCTCTTACTAGAAGGAAATAGAATCGGGTGTTAGCACCATGTATTATCGATAGAGTGTTGAATCTCTCTAGGCGAAACAGTTCGATCTGAGTTAAACTATATTTAAACAACCTGAGCGAAGATTACTTCTACCCGGAACTACGAACTAGATCCCCCTGGGCGAAACGGTTCTACCTGGGTTAAGCTACGTAAAACACCCTAAGCGAAGAGTGCTTCTACCCGGAAACTATGAGCTAGATCCTCCTAGGCGAAACAGTTCTACCTGGGTTAAGCTATGTAAAACACCCTGAGCGAAGAGTACTTCTACCTGGAAACTATGAGCTGGATCCCCCTAGGCGAAACGGTTCTACCTGGGTTAAGCTAATGTAAAACAATCTGAGTGAAGAGTACTTCTACTCGGAAATATGAGCTGGATCCCCCTAGGCGAAACGGTTCTACCTGGGTTAAGCTACGTAAAACACCTTGAGCGAAGAGTACTTCTACTCGGAATATGAGCTGGATCCCTTAGGCGAAATGGTTCTACCTGGGTTAAGCTAATGTAAAACAACCTGACCGAAGAGTACTTCTACCCGGAAATATGAGATGGATCCCCCTAGGTGAAATGGTTCTACCTGGGTTAAGCTACGTAAAACACCCTGAGCGAATAGTACTTCTACCCAGAAATATGAGCTGGATCCCCCTAGGTGAAAAGTTCTACCTGGGTTAAGCTATGTAAAACAACCTGAGCAAAGAGTGCTTCTACCCGAAAACTATGAGCTGGATCCCCCTAGGCGAAACGGTTCTTCCTGGGTTAAGCTAATGTAAAACAACCTGAGCGAAGAGTACTTCTACCCGGAAATATGAGATGGATCCCCCTAGGCGAAACGGTTCTACCTGGGTTAAGCTACGTAAATTACCCTGAGCGAATAGTACTTCTACCCAGAAATATGAGCTGGATCCCCCTAGGTGAAAAGGTTCTACCTGGGTTAAGCTATGTAAAACAACCTGAGCGAAGAGTGCTTCTACCCGAAAACTATGAGCTGGATCCCCCTAGGTGAAACGGTTCTACCTGGGTTAAGCTAATGTAAAACAATCTGAGTGAAGAGTACTTCTACCCAGAAATATGAGCTGGATCCCTCTAGGCGAAACGGTTCTACCTGGGTTAAGTTACCTAAAACACCCTGAGCGAATAGTACTTCTACCCAGAAATATGAGCTGGATCCCCCTAGGTGAAAAGGTTCTACCTGGGTTAAGCAATGTAAAACAACCTGAGCGAAGAGTGCTTCTACCCGAAAACTATGAGCTGGATCCCCCTAGGCGAAATGGTTCTACCTGGGTTAAGCTAATGTAAAACAACCTGATTGAAGAGTACTTCTACCCGGAAATATGAGATGGATCCCCCTAGGCGAAACGGTTCTACCTGGGTTAAGCTACGTAAAACACCCTGAGCGAATAGTACTTCTACCCAGAAATATGAGCTGGATCCCCCTAGGTGAAAAGGTTCTACCTGGGTTAAGCTATGTAAAACAACCTAAGCGAAGAGTGTTTCTACCTGGAACTATGAGCTAGATCCCCCTAGGCGAAACGGTTCTACCTGGGTTAAGCTACGTAAAACACCCTGAGCGAAGAGTACTTCTACCCGGAAACTATGAGCTGGATCCCCCTGAGCGAAACAGTTCTACCTGGGTTAAGATACGTAAAACACCCTGAGCGAAGAGTACTTCTACCCGAAAACTATGAGCTGGATCCCCCTAGGCGAAGCGGTTCTACCTGGATTAAGCTACATAAAATACCCTGAGCAAAGAGTACTTCTACCCGGAAACTATGAGCTGGATCTCCCTAGGCAAAACGGTTCTACCTGGGTTAAGTTACGTAAAACACTCTGAGCGAAGAGTACTTCTACCCGAAAACTATGAGTTGGATCCTCCTAGACGAAAAGGTTCTACTTGGGTTAAGCTACAAAAATGGGAGGTGTGAATAATATTGATGCATGCTGAAAACAGAAAAATGGAGATTTTAAGGATCTTACGTTTGGTGACGTTCATTTTTTTTGTTCTTTATTTCATGGAATGCGGGAATTTGGAGGGGACTTCCCTTTTGGATTGATTATTGCTGCAAAGCTCTTTCTAGACCTTGCGCAGATTCTCTTTGGTTGCACCTGCTTCTCACAAGGTTTCTTTGGATCGCACATATTTCATGTTTTTAAACAAAGAATAATTGTTAGTTTGAAACGGTGGTTGGTTTTGTGGCCTTGATTGTTTTGATCACTTGATCTCGGCCCTTTCAACTGAACTGGTTGCTTCCTGAATGCCGATTGCCTTTCTGACTTTGGAAAAACTCTAGCTTATCTGGACTTTGTCATGATGATTGGTTGGTGGAACTCAACCTTTTCGACTTTATCTTGCCTTCGTAGGCCTTTTCCTTCTAATTTCTCTTTTCTTTTCTTTTTTCTTATTTTTTTTCTTCTTTTTTTTATATTCTTTTTTTTTATCATTTTTTTTCTTTTTCTTTTCTTCGGAGCATTGGGGAACTTTTGGCTCCTCAAACTTTGCTGCAACGGCTAGTCGCGTGGGACTTAACCTTTTCTAATTTTATTTCGCCTTCGTTGGTCTTTCTTTTCTGGCTTCTTTCTCCCAACTTCAAATTTAGAGCATTTGGGATGCCTTGGCTTTTTTCAACTCTTTGCCGAGATGGTTAGCCACGTGGGACTCAACCTTTTCAACTTCATTTGCCTTTATAGGCACTCCATTTGATTTTCTCTTTCCAAGAGTTTTGATTTCGAAGCATCGGCCGCCATGGCTAGTCGGGGTCGACTTGATGCTCGTACGAGGCTGGGTGCCTTTCTACACATTAGCTCGCGCCAAATGAGAACCCTATAAATCAGTCTTGTCATCCTTTCTTTGTCTTAGTTTCGGAACAGTGTTAGACCGAAATGGATTCAAAGAAAACAAACAACGGAATGGAGAATGAGTTTAAAACAATAAGTGTCCCTTTCGAGGAAAGGAAAGAAGGACTTATCTGGAGTACATGCGGATTTCAATGAACATGACATGCCTTTTGTACTGGATGCCTGATCTGTGTAAACCGTCCGACTCTCAGAAATTCATCACAATGTTTTCCTCAAAATCGAGAAACCTTGCCAGGACTCTGTCGGTGCCGATGGTTGTGAGGATCCTCTTTTCGATCAGGGGCGCCCTTTGCGAGTTTTTACGAGCTGACCTCTCTCATTTTCTTCTCGCCTTATAGTGCTCTTTACGAGTTTTCACTAACAAGACTCTTATTTTTCATTTCTCTTCTTACCATCGCCTCATGGTGCCCGTGTGAGTTTTCACCAATAAGACTCTCTCATTTTTATTGCATCGGATCCAAGTAGTCGTATTCTCTGATCCTTGAACATTCTCACCGATTGATCGGAAGGACTTGAAAGGATTTGGGTAAAAATGATTTGGATCGAATTACAACTTTGGAACCATTCTGGCGGGATCATCGCCAGACCATTACAAAATCTGCCCCAGTTTCACTTTTGGGGGAATTTGGATTTTTATTTTGGTGTGACTGAACCCCAGAGAGAGGTTGCCTACGTATCCTTTCGGAATCAAGCCGAACGTAGTTCAGGATGACTTGAATTTGTTTTGATTGATATTTTTTGTTTCATTTTTTATTTCATTTTATTTATTTTTTTGCTTTTTTTTTTTCAATAACACCTTTAGGTTCCAAAGAGGGTGATCAAAGAATGGGAGCCAGCTCAAATGGTTTGCAAAGGGTTGATAGTGTTTGGGTAGCGAGAATGAAAGCCTTCGTCATCCCAATTGGAGAATATTAGTACTATATGGAGGATCCAACATAGTACTTTTTGACTGCATTTGCATTGACAGTTATTTCAGGGACATTTCCTTCGATGTGTCCCAGGTGCAACACACTCTTTTGGCAGTACTCTTGTTGCAATGTACGGACCTTTCCAATCCGGGAACCAATTTTCCTTCAGTTGTTCCAACTCTTTGTTTTATTTCCTTAAACTTTATCTTCATTGCGATCTAATCCTTGATTCATTATTTCGAGGCCTAACAACTTTCGGGATCTGGGCATGAAGTCCGCAAGCATGTCATGTTATTGAAATCTGCATTTAACAGAACTAAAAAGAGAATAAGAAAGAAAAATGACAAGATTAAGAAAAGAGACATTCCTGGAAAATGAAATATTAATTTCATTTGATTTTTTGATTTTTGATTTTTTTTATTTGATTTTTTTTCAATTTTTTGAAGATAGAAGGGTTTGCATCAGAAAGTAAGACAATAAGGTAAAACATCCGGATCACACCCTGAGATAATCCGGATGCAGAAAGGATAGCAAGACTGGCCACTAAGAGTCCCGTTTGATGGGGAACTTTCATGCTTGGCGACCATTTTTGGCTTTTCTTCTATCTCAACAAAGGCTGCAACGGCCTTCGGTGCCGGATCAAATTCCTCAGCTTCACAAATCATTCTGACCATTGGCCTAATGTTGTGGGCAGGCAACAGATTGTTCATCACATCAGAAGCTTCTTCATCCCGAAAAACGATTCTTTCAGTTACAATCAAATCTTCAACTACCCTTTTGAGGGTCCAACGGTCCTCTGTACTGTTTCCAACTGCTCTAGAGTGGTATTCACATCTAGCATCAGCTCGGTGCGAGGGGGACTCGGGGTTCAGCCATTTCGGGGCCACTGGCTGCAATAGATCTAGCATGATTAGCTTTTGGAACAAGTTTGAATACGATTCACCAATAGGGGTGAACTGATTCTTTCTGAAAGGCTCTCTTGGGCGAGGATTGTATGGGAGATCATTTGGTTGGGGATTATATGGAGCTGGGTAAGGATGTGCATTTCTGGGAGGTGGAGCTCGGTTTTGTGTATAATGTTATGGTCGCGTGCAAGGTTGCGTGTTTCATCACTACATACCAACAAAACCAACCACCTGAACAGAACCTGACTAATTTGCTCACACCACAACCTCGTTAGTTTTGAGACATTTAACACATAGGAAATCGCACGTTGGGGATGCAATGCACCTAATAGTTAAACATTTCTACCATGTGTTTGAATGGTTGCATGTTTCATCCCGGCCTTAACTAACCCTTTAAGTATGTACCTCTTTTCTTTTATTTCTACCTCTATTTAATCACTCTTGATTTTTTCCGTCTCTGTCGCTTTTTATATTTTTGGCATTTTCCTTTTTCTTTTCTTGGTCACTCTTTTATTTTTTTGCCACTCTTTTTTTTTCTCTCTCTTTCTTTCCTTCCTCAGTTAATTCTATGGTTATGATCGAATCTGATGGGGATTGCCTATGTATCATGATGCCGCATGAATCAGATCATTACGTAGTTCAGAAGAAATCAGGAATAAAGTACACAAACTAACTCTCGTTTTTTACTCATATACAAATAACTCCACGAAAGCTCCTAACAAGGAAAGTATTTTTGGATTTTTTTTTAGTAGAAAGAAAGAATTTTTTTTTTATTTCAATTTTTTTATTGAATCGTTGAAAGTAAGACTTCTAAAGAAGAGCAATTTTTTTTTTTTGAAATTCGATTTTTTTTCAATTTGTTTTTGGAATTGTTGAAAGAAAGAATCAAAAGACAGATTTTTTTTCGTTTTTAAAGTTTCTTTTTTTCTTAATTGGTTTTTGGAATTTTTGAAATAAACACTTCTAAAGAAGAAATAAAATATTTTTGAATTTTGCAACTTTTTCTTTCCATTTTCGAAAGAAAAACTTCTGAAGCAGAAAAAAAAATATTTTGGAATTCAACTATTTTTTTTTGGAATTTTCGATTTTTTTTCTTTTTCATTTATTTATTTTTTTTTTTGATTTTTGAAGAAAAAAAATCTGATTTTGATTTTTTTGAGGAAGAAAGATTTATAAGAGAAAAAAGAAGAAAATATTTTTGAATTTTTTTTTTTGATGATTTTATTTTTAAAATTGGGGTCTCTAAGAAATTATTTTCAAAAGAAGGAAGTAAAGGGAAATATATTTGGATTTTTTTAAAAAAAAAATTGGGGGCCGGAAATGATGAGTTTTGCCTACGTATCTCACATCCGATGGGAATCAGACCCGCGTAGTTCGGTAAAACTGGGTACCTTTTTTTAATAATTCTGCTACACTAATTTTCTAAAGCCGGTCGACAATGCAAGTAAGCCTTCCAAATGATGTATCAAGTAGCACATACGTGAACATGATGGTCTCAAATAGGATACCTGTCTTATACAGACCCGGCCCCTGTGCCAAGTTTCGCTAAGTCAAATGCATGTGATGCACATAGAGCGAACCTACTAGGAAAACCAACCATGAGGTTTGCTCTCCTAGGTTTAAATCTTGGTGGAAAAGGTATCTAGACTGGCTTATTCGAGCGGACAACTCGAGCTGAGGAGGGCCAGTGTACCGGTAGCATTGTTTTCCGGCTTAACTGGTGGTGCTCCCCGCCTAAAATAAGTGTGACTAAAATCCTTCACCGGGTGTCAAACACCTCGGCTATCTCAAAGAAAGCGGGCTATGTCAAGCAAATGTCCAATTTTAATTCAAGAAGACTCGGAGGGGGTGCGAGAGAAGACAGTTTATATGTACCGTTCAAAAATATCAAAGCGGTAAAAAGCAAACAAGTAGCACATTATACCCTAATAAATCACAGTATATACAAAATTAATAAAGCCAAATAAAAGTCAACACGTACAAGCTCGAATTCTGGTTTTCCCCAGCAGAGTCGCCAGAGCTGTCACACCCCTTTTCTACCCCTCAAAATAATAATAATATGTGTATGGGCCATAGGGTTTTTCCAATTAAAGTGACAAAATTTGAATAGGGATTATTTTATTGTTTAGAGTCGCCACTTAGAATTGATTTTTTCGGTGTTCCAAGTCACCATTTATTTGGATCCCTAGTCAAAGGAAGGTTTGACTCTATTTTAATCGGTCCGCGAAAACAAAGTTCGGGTAAGGAATTCTGTTGACCGGGGAGAAGGTATAAGGCATTCCCCGAGTCTCGTGGTTCTAGCACGGTTCGCTTTATTGACTTAAACTTGGCTTGAATTAATTTTGGACAAACTGTGATTTATATTATTTTCATGTTTTACCTATCCTCTTTTATCTCTTGATTATTAGAAAAAATTAAAGAATATTTTTGAATAATAAGATGTCATAACCACACCACGCAAGCGAATGCGTGATCGACGAAATTTATTATTTAGTCATAACGGCGCTACGCAAGCGAATCTGCAGTCATGATAGACGATTGTTAGCACGTTATTTACTTTTGAAAAATTGTTGCAATTGTGTTGGAGGAAACATTAACCCTCTTTTTTCAGAAAATTTATTAAATGTCACTACCACGCTACGCAAGCGAATCCGTGATTATGACAAAAGATTTATAAATTAATTAAAACTATTGAATATGACATGAAATTGATGAATTAACTTATTAAAAGTTAAGTGTCACGCTACGCAAGTGAGTCCGGGAAGTTAAAGCGCACCTACTATTTGCCTAACGTTTAAATTAATTAAAGGGAAACTAGTTAATTAAAATAGTAGAAAAATCTGATATTATTATTATTTTTTCGAGCTTTATAGTTGGGAAAAATTATGCAAATAAATGTTGGACCAACTTTATCTATTTTAAAAGAAATGAGTCAACTTCTTGTTAAAAAAAATGGGCCAGCTTGTATGGAGCTTTTGGGCTGCTGGAATTTATTATTAAAATGGGCCAAGAAATGAATTTCAATTGGCCCAATGCAATATAGAAGAAAATGAGTAATTTTGTTGTTTAAAGGTAAATGGGCCAACTTTTATCTTTGATTCAATAAGGCCCAAAGTTGATACAATCTTAGCTCTTTACTTAGTTTGAGTTCATGACCATTAACTACATAGTCACAATTGTATAAAGGCACACTTTACAAAAATAGTCATTTTTGCAAATCCGACAAAATGTCCAGATTCACAAAGATATTATCACAGCATTCCTAGAAGCATATGTTGGCAGTGAAATTTCAGCAACTAAATGAACTCATGTTATGTGTTATACACCTAAAGTCATTCATGGCATACTTAGCATTGTTACTCGGATATAATAGCTTGAAAACATGCTTAAAAAAATCCATAAACGACTTACATATCCCATTCAAAAACGTACAACTCAATATTCTAGTATTATGAAGGACTATATTCACATTATCACATGCTTGATACAAAACAATAACATACAAGCTCTTTTGTTGTCAAACTATTCATCACATCAAACACATTTAAATGGTGCAGCATGTTCAAGTTGCTCCTATTACTGAAAATACGTACATTACGAGTCTTAAAGGATTACCTGGTAGCAAAAGAATAAACAGTAGTTCAGCAACTAAAGCATCATAAAAACAGCAGCAAAACCAGCAGCAAATCCGTGTTAAAACAACCCAAAAACTTAGAGAGGGAACCCAGAAACGAACTCTAAAGAGGACTTATACTATTCTAAAAGTTTGCACTCTAAGACTCACTCCCAAAGCTCACCATTTCAGCTTATTTTTCATGTGTTCAACTGCTGAATTTTTTTTTGTTTTTGTGACAAAGCAATTGTAAAAAATGCCCCCGGAAGTGTGATGGAGTCCCCTCTATATATCAAAACAACCAGCTATTTTAAAAAATTAAAAATCAATCTTTTTGACAGATTTTTCTACAAAATCTGCTCTTAAATTCAAAAAGCAAGACTTTCTAGTTCAAATCTTGTCAAGTATTTCTAACAAAATCTGCTCTCCACTATTCAAAGATAGATTTTATTCAAATAATGTCCAAAGGTCTATATTTTCTTACCAAACAATTTGACTTTTGAGTGTTGTACTCAAAGAGTCTTGAAGCAATAAACAAACAACCAAACAAGTACCATATGCTCATAAGTATTTTTCATTACCTCACTTTTATCAATACAAAACTATTTTATGACTTCAACAAGTGCAAAAATAGAAAATTTAACATTTCAAACTTCAAAAACTAATGCTAAAATAATTAATAATAGACAAAAATAAAATCTGAAAACTAAAAATAAAAATCAAAAAATCAACCATGAAAAAGAATAGTATTTTACTATTTTACACATCAAAAGGCCGAAAAAATGGGGGTATGCCAAAGAGGGTGTTCCGGAAGGTCGCCGGAATTAGGCCGGATTTTGATCGCCGGATTTTTAGGGTAGAATTGACATCAATAGCTAGGTCTTGAAGAGCTCTATCCATTGATGTAGGTATTTTGGGTTGGTAGTGGTTGGAGCTTCAAGAATTTGGGGAAAAAAGTGACGGGAAAGTTTCCTAGATCAAAGATTCAAGGAGTTTGAGGGATTTTTTTAGGATTTGGTTTGGAGATATGGAAAGAGGAAGTTGTGGAGATTACGTGGTGTGAATTTGGAGGTGGTCCGCCGGCGGCGGCGATTTCCGGCAGGCGGCGGTGGGCGGAGCTGGGGCGGCGTAGAGAGAGTGAAGAGAGAGAGAAGAGAGAAGAAGGAGAGGGAAAGAAGAGAGAGAGGAAATAAGGGGGAAATGGGAAAATTTTTTGGGGATTTTAGGCTTTAAATACCTAGGATGAAGATCAAACTAGGACCGTTGGATTAAATCAAGATGGGTGGATGAGATTGAATCTTGTCACTTAACCAAAACGACGTAGTTTCTCTTCTTGGCAGCCCCCTTTTGGACCGGGTTTGGGCTCTTTGGGCTCAAATTTTGGGCCAATTTTTGGCACAATTTTAAATAAATTACACTAGCCCAAACCCCACCCCATTTATCAAATCATTACTCAACTCTTAAAACCTATACATACATAAATAAGAACAAACACATACACACACACATACATATTATATATATATATAAGGCGAAAATTAGGCATTTACAGAGGTTTGATAGACTTTTTGATCGAAAGCGTATTTTGAGAGTTTTTGAAGTTCTGAAGCTTGAATCCGACGCTAAATTGGTGTTTTGATATTGTTTTGAGCGTTCCAAATATTGGAACAAGTTTGAATGATGTTTTAGGATTGGTTGGCATGTTTGGTTGAGGTCCCCGGGGCCTCGGGTGTGTTTCGGATGCTCAACAGGTCATTTTTGGAACTTAGAAATTGCAGAAAATGTTGTAGCAGTCAGTTCTAGTTTCCTTCTTCGCGTTTGCGAGTGGGGTCTCGTGTTCGCGAAGAGGAGCTGGGGCTGGTGAGGAATTTATGCTTCGCGTTCGCGAAGCTAGGAGTTTTATACCTACGCGTTCGCGATGGTGTTCCGGCGTTCGCGTAGGAGGAGGAAGTGTTGCATCGCGTTCTTGACCTGGGCATTGCGTTCGCGATGAAGAAATCTGGGCCCAAGTGAATTTTTGCTTCGCGAACGCGAAGGGCCTTCCGCGTTCGCGTAGAAGGAATATTTGGGCAGTATTTAAATAGCCCATCTGCGACCCTTCTTCATTTTTCCACCATTTTTGAACAGGATTGAAGCTTTGGAGGGTGATTTTTAAGGAAACCAAAGGGGAATCACTTGGAGGTAATATTTTTGACTTCATAACTCGTTTATATGTGATTAAAGACCTACTTAGTAGTGACACATTTGGAAAAAATAGGTAATTAGGGCTTGAGATTAAGAGACCTTAAAATGAATATTTGAGGGGTCAATTAAACTCCTATTTCATTGTTCTTATTATGTATAAACTCGTGAGAGTATGAGGATTCTGAAAATGTAATTTTCACCCGATTCCGAGACGTAGGCTTGAGAGGCATTTTGGTCATTTTACCTAATTTCGCGTATTAACTTAGAATTTCTTTGTAGAATCAGTTACTTGAAGTGTTATTTACATTATAAAATTGAATTGAATAGATTTGGGTTATTTGGAGTCGAGTACGTGTGGCAAGAGCGTGGTTTTGGGTTGATTTTGAGCTGGTTCGAGGTAAGTGGCTTGCCTAATCTTGTGGGGGGGACCTTCCCCTTAGGATTTTATATATTTGATAATTTAAATGCCTTGTACGTGAGGTGACAAGTACGTACTTGAGCTAATTATTGAAAATCTGATTTTCTTTAAGTGATTTTAATTGTGTTCCTTTTTCCTGTCTTATACTACTTGCAATTTAAGCATGTTGTTAGCCTAGAAAAGCATGTTTAATTGACTTAATTGCTTACTTGCTTAACCTGCCTTAATTGTATTATGTGAAGTATATTAGGTTAGAATTACCTATTTACTTGGTATGCAAATGAGCTTAATGAGCATTCCTTATGTTGTTGCTGCGTATTTTACTTTGGGACTACGGGACGGCATCCCCGGAGATCCCCTGCACGTATTTATGAATTTGAGCTGAGGTGCGGGATACCGAGATATCCCTAGCATGGATATTGAGGATACCAAGAGATCTTCGGGATACCGAGAGATCCCTAGCACGTATATTGAGGATACCAAGAGATCCCTAGCATATATTGAGGATACCGAGAGATCCTCGGGATACCAAGAGATCCCTGGCATATACTGAGGGTATTAAGAGATCCTCGGGATACTGAGAGATCCCCAGTTATTTTCTTGTGATTGTTTTGCCTCTGTTTCACTTATTGATTTCCTTGTTTTCCTGTATTAAATTATTATTGTTAGATTTCAACTGTACTACTTATCTTATAATGTCATGCCTTATATTTTTATTTTATCTCAGTAGGGCCCTGAGCTTCCTTGTAACTACCCGACCGAGGTTAGGCTTGGCACTTACTGAGTACCGCTGTGGTGTAGTCATGCCCTTTCTGCGTATGTTTTTCATGTGAAGATCTAGGTACTGCGACTCAGTCCTATCACCCTTGAGGCGAGGCGACTGCTCCAAAGACTTCGAGGTATATCTGCTGCGTCCGCAGACTGAGGAGTCCCTTTCCATTCTCTCTTGTAGTGATAGCCCTTCTATCTTTAGACATTCCGGAGTTAGAGCATTTTTATTATATTCGTAGCTTGTGATTCATGGGTTTTTGGGTTTTGGAAAAATGTATTAGTTTCGAGAATTTATATTGTGTATGTCGAGCAGCACTTTTAAACGCTGTTATATCACTCTATTTCTGTTTTAAAATGTTTTTATTTCGCAAATTGGTTTATCTTCCGCAATTTAGGCTTACCCAGTCGTAGAGACTAGGTGTCGTCACGATAGTTCACAGAGGGCGAATCGGGGTCGTGACAATATCCAAATGAAGTACTCGTATTAAATTGCCTAAAAAGTTACTTATTCTCACCGCAATCATCCAAATAAAGTATCCAAGTAATGAAATTATTATCAAGGGAATGCAATAAAGACATTAACACGCTTGATAAGAAGTAGCAATAGTAAAACCATATCCAAATATATAGAAAAAAAATTGACAATAATTTAATAATTAATGTTGAATATATGAGATAATATCTAATGAATAGGGTATCAAACTTATTACTACTATCATATGAATAATGGACTACATATACCATCATTATTTTTAAAAAGAAAAAGCAAGAAGATGAATATGGTATTCGTGAAGCATAAGCAAGAACAACATGTCATTGATTGGATTGGCTGAACAATACAACTTAGAGAATTGAAAAACAATTGTTGCTTCTTGGGTTGTAGCCATAAAGTTTGTTGTTGATATCCAATTTTTCCCTCATATATTTTAAAATGTGCATACACACTTTCAAAATATTGTACATGCATTTACAAACATGCACAAGTGTCTTTACAATTTTTCTATAATTTTTAAAGGCCCTAAACCCATTTATTTCTGCATTTTTTAATTACATAAATGTTCAAAACTATCCTTCATATTATTTTATGATGATTTAATCATCTAAATTCATCGTTTATGTCCATATGAGTGTTCAAATATTTTAATTGTATTTTTTATAATTACATTTGTATTTTTAAAGACTATAATTGCATATTTTACAAAAATAGCCCCTACATATGCATAACTACCTTATCTACACAGAAAATAACTTTTTATAATATTAAGTAATTATTTTAAATCACCTTCATGCATGAAAATTATTTTTTATCATTTAATTACCTATTTTTAAAATTA
Organism: Nicotiana sylvestris; assembly: GCF_000393655.2. NCBI lineage: Eukaryota > Viridiplantae > Streptophyta > Magnoliopsida > Solanales > Solanaceae > Nicotiana > Nicotiana sylvestris. The sequence continues at coordinate 128,182,801 of NC_091058.1, read as the reverse complement.
TTTTATTTAGTAAATTGGGTATTTAACAAATATACCCTAATTATACACAAAATCGGACCTCCCCCCCCCCCAAATCCAATTCAATTAAAAACCAAGCCCAAATCTACCCATCCCAAACCCTAAAGACTTCTACCAGGCCCCAAACCCCTCTAATCATGGTCGTTGATCACAGAGATCAACGGCCACCATTCATTCTTTCCTTTTTTATTCCAAATGACCCCTAACCTTAATCATTCTTCACACACCAGCCGCCCTTGAATCCCTTCTTCTCCGGTTATATCTGAGACCAACCCTAACCCTAATCGCCGCCACCTAAACCTACCCCTAATCCTTTTGATTCTTACCTGTTCCATAGAATTCCGTGGTTGTTTCAGACCTCTACTGGTCTCCAACTTCTTCTGGTTGTTCGATTTTGCTATCTCATAAAAGAGATCTCAAAGAGATCTAGCCCAGATCTTGTTTGAGACTCTTTAAGAGTCTGCCTATGGTCACCTCCATTTGTGAGTGCTATTATCTTGAGTTTTATGGTTCGAATTTTTGGTTCAAAACTAAATTCTCTTTACCCCCACCCATTTTCCTCAAAACTCTAATCTTTTAGACATGAATCTATCCAGATATTTGTATATCTGGAGTGATTCTGAGTTTGTTAGTGATTTTTCTTTAAAAATCTCTTGTTTCTTTACTGTTAATCGACTCTAAATGTTTTTCAAAATTAGGGTTCCACTTTGTCCGTTTTTGCAAAGGGTTTTTCTAAAATTCCTTGTGTGTTTGATTAATCTTTCTTTAATGACTGTGTTCCAGTCTTAGTTGTTTGATTGTTCGTTGTTCACTTCAATATTTTGCCCGTTATTTTTTGAATAGTTGATTGACTGACTCAACCGTGTAAGGTTTCATGTTATGCTGAGATGATTTACTGTATTTTGCCTGCTTTCCTTAATTCTGAGATTCTTAATTGACATTCCTTGCCTATTAAGCTTAAATTAGGGGGTGTTTGACCCCATATTGGTCTCTAATTACTTGTGTTACCTTATTTGTGTGTTTAATTGCTTGATTTATGGTGTTCTGACCCTAATTGGCTGTCAGACTCAGTTCTTGCCTTATTTGAAACTCAATCCGAGTTATTTTTTGGTATAACTACCTGATTTTCTGCCCTGTCAAGCTTGATTGATTGTTTGATTGTTTTCCTTGCCTTATTTTCAATGTTGAACCACTTTTCTTATTTATTTTATACTACTCGACTCCTATAAATACATGACTCTGTTCAAACACACACACAGAGACCTAAGGAAAAACACCTCTAAAAACTCTTGCTCTCTACTACTATTTGTCTATTGCAGTGTCTAGCTGGCTGAAAGCCAAGGCTAGATCTTGGATCCTATTTACTTCACTCTCCTACTACAAATTCCTAACTGGTATGCCTCACTTTATTATTATTCAAACATCTGTATGATTTAGTTTAAGTACTTCTTGCTCAACATGATCACTTGCATGTTACTAAATCGGTATGCTTCTTATTCTCAACATGCCTACTTTCATGTCATTGAATTAGTATATTACCCTGATGTTAGCATGCATGCTCTTAACTAAGACCTATGTGGTTTTTCCCTGCCTTCAATATGTCTACATTGTCTGTTTCCAAGACTTTGTGTTTTCCTATTCCTAGCATGTCTACTTTCATGTTGTTTGAATCAGTATATTTCCTTGGTATTAGTATGCCTATTTCTGAGACTTATGTATGATAATGTCGTAATCATCATGCTTACTCACATATGTTTAAACCTAGAGGGTCCTGTTTTCAGCATGTCAACCTGCCTGTTTCTATTCACTAGACTTATGTGTTGTCCTGCTTATAACATATCTCTGTGTCTGCCCCTATGTCATTAGACCTATGATTGTTGTCTTGTTATAGATGTTCATCCCTAATAAACCCCTAATTAAATTATGGTATATATGCCCTCAACTTGCTTACCTTTATGTATGACTATTTGATCCAACATACTACCCTATGATTGGTACAAGGCTGTATGTTCACCTAGTATTAGTTAATAGATCAAGACCATAAGAAACCTTTGTTAAACCAATGGATCTTGTCTGTTGTTGATTGAGTTCAAGGCTGAAACTTCTTCTGCTGACCCTGGGCAATGTGAATTCTTGCTTTGTGACGATGCTGTTGTTCTCAGAATGCTTTTGATTTTTGTTTTTCAGTCCTGAACTGTTTTACTCCTTAATTGTTTCCACTTCTGAGTTGTTTTCCCTCTGGAACCTCTAAACTATTTTACTCCTAAATTATTTTCCTTAAACTGTCACTATTCTTTTAAAGCACTCTTACTCCTATTCTTAGAATACCTAGGGTCCTGCCCCTCCAGTGTGAGCACTGCTTAGGAGTCCATGAGACTCCTCTGAACTCTGACACACTGGGGCTGGCCATTCCACACTGCACAAATCTGTTGCTCTTTAAGGAGGATCTTGGTTTGAGCATTGCCTGGGGTCCCTGAGGCCCTTGGGAACTTTGACACATTAGGATACCCTCTCTCGGACACTATGGGATATGGTACTTTGGACTGTTTGAAGGCCTGATTTTTCCCAAGTTTACTTTGGTCCTATCCAGGCTCCCTATAGTATAGTATCATTTATTTTTGTAATTCATTTATGATTGGTTTGTAATAGTAATATCTTTGTAAACAGATATTAGGGATATTAGTGAAACTGGGAGGGGTTCTTATACATATCTTGTTGGGAAAGGGTAAATACCATGCCCGTAGGTTATTTCAATATTTGTTTACTTAGATACCATGCCTATTGTTGAAATGTCTATTTATTTAGATACCATGCCTATAGGTTATTGCCATGTCTGTTTATTTAAATACCATGCCTATAGGGTTTAATCAGTTCCTACATTTAGATACCATGCATATAGAGTTTTAAATCAATCTTGCATTTTAGACACCATGCTTGTAAGTTAAAAAAAATCAGTCGCTACATACTAACACAATTTAAATCAGTTTTCTGCATGACAATAAGGTTTTAAAACTAATTGTTGCATTTAGATGCCATATCTATAGGATTTCAAAACCAATTTCTGCATTTAGATACTATTGTCTATAAGTTTAAAATCAGTTTCTGCACCTAGACAGCATGTCTATAGGATCTAATAAACCAAACTGCCTGCTTAAAATTGTCTACTGATTTATTGCACTTCTGATTAATAACTAGATACCATGTTCATAGGACGTCACTGATACACGACTAGGCAAGCCTGTAGGGCGGCTGAAATCCTGCAAATTGTAAAACTGTGCTTTGTTTAATTATTTGTGAATTGCCCAAATTGAGCAAGCCCTAAAATCAGTAGGCAAACTAATTAGGTCTCTATTGCCTCGCTTTAACACAATGTTGCATATATTTTGTTTGTCATGCTCACCTAGATATCCTGCTCTAGGATCCTTTGAAAAATCTGAAATCTTGTTGTTTGAGATGTGCTATTGTCTACTTGTGTGAGAAGGTAAAAGTGGGCCTTTATTTGTTCCTTTATGTGTATGTCCTATTTGCTTGTTGCTTAGATTTTCTCCTTTTAAGCACTTTAGGAGAGTCTAGAACTGCCTTAATTAGAGGTCCTAAACACCTCCAGGGCCATAAAGAAGGGATGGGTAATGCACGCATATAGTACGTTTAATTAGAATTGCTTATATAACCACTAAGGAGAGGGTAATCGGGTAGTAAAGGATATGATGACATGTGCACTAATGTTATGCGTAGCACCCCAACTTGGGGACGATTACCAAGCATTGTACAGAAGTGATCCTGTAGGCTAAAAAACCTAAGACCCCTCTTTAATCCTTGTTTTAAACATAATGTCCATTTGTCTAATTTGCTTTATCTGTTTATAAGACTAATTCACATAATTTGAGTTCGGCCAGGACCCACCGTTGTGGACCGCGAGGGGAGCCTAACATCTTCCCCTCAAGGTTATTTCGAGCCATTACCCAATCTCTAGTAATGCAAACCGATTTATGAGTTACTCCCTCTGTTTCATATTAAATGAGGTACTTTCCTTTTTAGTCTGTTCCAAAATAAATGACACATTTCTAAATTTGGAAATAATTCAACTTTAAACTCTTCCATTTTACCCATTTACCTTTAATGAGAAGCTTTTATAACCACACAAATGTCATGGCTCCACAAACTTTTTACCCCTTAAGCTTTTAAGAACACAAGTTCCTAAAGTCTTCTTCTTTTTTCTTAAACTTCGTGCCGAGTCAAACTACCTCATTTAATATGAAACGGAGGGAGTACTTGCTTTATGTGCCCTAACGCACCTTAAATCTGTTAGGTGACGACTCTTTAAATTTCATACCCAATTCCCAAAAGGAAATGAGTTGTTCCCAGTGAATGTCGAAACCCAGACTCCGTGAGAAAAAAGGGGGCGTGACATTCGTCATCTAACTTTGGATCCTAAATTTGTAATTCCTATTTTACCACATTGAAACATTTTTTTAATTCTTTTTTAATATTTTATAAGGAACTAAATATGTTAGGGTGCAAAAAAAACGGGGACAGAATGCAAATCCCAAAAGAGTACGTAACCCGGTTGTACCACTAAAGTCTCTGTAAAAGTTGCATGGGGCGTCCTATTTAGTCGCCCCCATTTAACTTATACCCATTTTTTTAAAAACTTTTAACTTGTACCCACTTCTAAAATAACTTCAGCCCCTTTCTCCTCCTTCGTTTTCTTCTTCTTCTGAAAAAATAGCTGAAATATGCAAACAAGCAATTGACTGAGTTGTCAAGCAAGAGGACGACCATCCTGTATGCCATATTTGATCTTCCTTTGCCTTTTTAAATATTAATTCTTCTACTGTCTTCCTATAAATCTGAAGCTTTTCTGCTTCGACGTTATCTTCTCTATTGAACTGGATGAAACAGTAATCCATTAGTAATGACTAATACATGAATCAGTATGCGAGGATTATTTAATATTTTGTTTGATATATTACAGATTGTATATATTATAAATTAGTATACAATACATAATTTTAAAATTTAAACAAAATATTACAACAGAAAAATTTCAGCTCTAGAGCTGAAGTTTTCCAGTTATAACACAAAAACTTCAGCTCTAGAGCTGAAGTTTCTCAGTTTCAACACAAAAACTTCAGCTCTAGAGCTGAAGTTTCCCAGTTACAACACAAAAACTTCAGCTCTAGAGCAAGCAAGAGGACGACCATCCCGTATGCCATATTTGATTTTCCTTTGCCTTTTTAAATATTAATTCTTCTACTGTCTTCCTATAAATCTGAAGCTTTTCTGCTTCGAAGTTATCTTTTCTATTTGAACCGGAAGAAACAGTAATCCATTAACAATGACTAATACATGAATCGGTATGCGAGGATTATTTAATATTTTGTTTCATATATTACAGATGGTATATATTATAAATTAGCATACATAATTTTAAAATTTAAACAAAATATTACAACACAAAAACTTCAGCTCTAGAGCTGAAGTTCGCCAATTACAAAACAAAAACTTCAGGTCTAGAGCTGAACTTCAGGCCCGACTACTAGAATATTGAAGTTTTGCGTGATTGCCTTTGCTACTTCAGCCCCGTGTGCTGAAGTTATGCGAAAAGCGGATACGCTTGCAATTGTTTTTGCAAAGCGGACACAAGTTAAAATGTGACACAAAAAGCGGGTATAAATACAAATGCCCCAAAGTCTCTCGACGAAGTTCATGCCAGCCCATTCTCTGGCGTTAAAACGACCTCCTTTCTTTTTCTGATTGAAATCCTATTTCATATTTATAAGGGAAAACTTTGTAATCTTAATATTCTGTCATCCCTACAACTAATTCAAAGTTAGAGTAGCCAGGAAACTTAAATTGTTTAGGATTCGGTATCATTTAAGTTGAAAGTGTAGTCAAAACAATATTGGAATATGTATTCTAATTTTAGTTAAAATAGGTTTTGAACTATTATAAATAAAAGTGCTACTATCTATTTTCCAATGTGAAAGTATTCAAGATATATGTTGAGATTTATGAGATTTTGACTGAATTCTCCATATCTGTTCTAAAAAAGAAACAAGAAAGCCCTACCTTTAAAATTCTTCAAAGGGGCTTTTATTGTTCCATTGTTTATTTTTAGATAGAAAAAAAAAGAATGGGATCTTATCAATTAATCAGAGAGAAGAATGATGCAAGATTAAGTCGTGATCTAGAACAAGGGGATATGCAAGTTGAAGCAGAGTTAAGAAGTATTACAAGCGATGCACAAAGGGACAATAATGATCATGTGGAATTGGCAGCTTTGACATCTCCAAATTTGTTCACAAATACATTGCCAATATCAGGCAGCAGCCCTAAGACTAGTGGAGATGGTCGCCTTGTTTCTCTTGACGTTTTTCGCGGTATCACTGTTGCATTAATGATATTTGTAGAATACGCTGGTGGACTTTATCCCGCTGTTAATCATTCACCTTGGAATGGTTTAAGCCTAGCAGATTTTGTCATGCCATTTTTCCTCTTTATTGTTGGACTCTCTCTTGGACTTGCATACAAGAACTTGCGCTGTAGACTGACCGCGACTAGAAAAGCAATATATCGTGCACTTAAGCTTTTCATTATTGGACTTTTTCTTCAAGGAGGCTATTTTCATGGTCTCAAAAATCTAACTTATGGTGTGGACATTGAGAATATTAGATGGATGGGTATATTGCAGAGAATTGCAATTTCATTTTTGGTGGCAGCAATGTGTGAAATTTGGCTTAAGGGACGTGATAATAGTGAAGTCAATTCAGGGAAATCTTTGCTGAAGAAATACCATAAACAATGGGCCATCGCTATAATCGTTACTGTTGTATACCTATCTTTGTTCTACGGTTTATATGTTAATGATTGGGAGTATCAGTTGCCAACGGACATAACAAAGACATTCTCAGTAAAATGTGGTGTACGGGGAGATACGGGGCCAGCATGTAACGCTGTTGGAATGATTGATCGAAAACTATTTGGTATTCAACACTTATATACAAGGCCAATTTATGGACGATTAAAAGAATGTAGTGTCAATTCCCCTGACTATGGTCCCCTGCCTCTAGATGCTCCATCATGGTGTCAAGCTCCTTTCGATCCAGAAGGCGTTCTGAGCTCATTAATGGCGATTGTAACTTGCTTCATTGGTTTGCATTACGGGCACATTATAGTCCATTTCAAGAATCATAAAGTTAGAATTCAACAATGGTTGATACCATCCTATTGTCTTGTGCTGTTGGGTGTAATATGTGACTACTTCGGGATGCATTTAAACAAGGTTTTGTACTCTTTTAGTTATATGTGTGTTACTGCTGGTGCAGCTGGATTTCTCTTCACTGCAGTCTATGTGATGGTTGATGTATTGGGTTATAGGTGCTGGACTACAGTGCTGAAATGGATGGGAACAAATGCATTGCTGATCTACGTTCTTGTATCCTGCAACATTCTGCCGGTTATTTTGCAAGGGTTTTATTGGACGCAGCCTGAAAATAACATTCTCACATTGATTGGTGTCGGACACACCAAGTAGTAGACAAACAATTGGCATGTAAGACGGGACTAGGATTTGAACTTTATCGGTTCTAAATTCTAAGATAGGTGCACTGTTGCATTAGGTGTTATTAATTGGATTCTGAATTTATTTTTGTACAAATTTAGTAAATTTTTTAACACAAATACAAAGTTTGGACGAAAGCTATTGAATTTTACTACATTACCTTCACGTGATCTAAAGTTTTGCTTCTCTTTTATTTGGTGCTCGGCATAGTAGCAACAAATACTGCAACTCGGACCCTTTTTCCATATTAATTTTTGAGAAATTTTCATAAAGCACTATCTTTTAGTGGTAATTAGCTATCTATAGATACCATTTGCTATATTACGGATTGTAGATACGTTTTCTGTTGTTCTAAGATGTATTAGATGTATTTAAGCTACTGTATTCATGAATACAGTAGCAAAAATAGGTGTGAATCGGGGAAGTCCAGCTAATCAGTTGTTGTATTCGAATGTATTCGACAGTATTCATGGCGTGAAACATGGGATTGCAGCTGGACAGATTATTGTATTCGACTGTATTCAAGGCGTGAAATAGGAAATGCACTGTTTTTAAACGGAAAGTGAATCAATTAACATAATAGACTCCTAATATAACTCAACAAACTCAATTATAACATACAAATTTTGTATTTCCATTTATCAAAAAGATTCTCAACAGAAAAATACCCCAAAAATATAGCAATCTTCAGAGAAATTATATAATACATCTGAATACATAAATTATATTAATTACAAAAACATATGAAAACATTCATGGCATATAGCGAGACAGTGAATACAATGAATACATAGAATACATCGAGATATATTGAAATACAATGAAAAAAAGGCAGTGAATATAATGAAATACAGCGAGATACATTGAATTACAATGGAAAAAAAGGACAATGAATACAATGAAATACATGAAAATACAACGTGATACGTTGAAAATACATTGAAATATATTAACAGAAAATCAAGTTGCTCAGCCCCAAACTCCGTCGTTTTTGTTCAAGAACAAACCCTAATTTCCGGCGAATCCGCCGTTGAGCAACGGTGGCAGAATAAGGTGAAGAAGAGCCAATCTTCGTAAACTTTAGTCAGAACAAACCAATCTTCGTTAGCTTTAGTCAGAAGAGCCAATCTTTGTTAGATTTAGTCAGAATTTATTTATCTATAAAATATAATTTTTTTTAAATGGTATTTATTTAAAATAAATAAGGTATTAATCTTTGTTATACGAGGTAAAAATTCCTTAATTTTTTAAAGATAAATGAAACAATATCTCAGAAAGCGAGAAAAAGAAAAATACTCTAGAAATACCATTTCCGTCAATGACAATTACGGATCTGTTAATAAATAATTGCCCAATTATGTAAAAGGAAAAGAAAAAACAGCCTTAATTTATGGTAATAGATCCAATTATTATTTAGTCAATGCTCTTGATCAGTTTTGGTTTATATTATCTCTTTTTCCATTTTTTCTTTTAAATTTTCATTTATAAAGACGTTTCTGCTGTCAACTCTCTTAACTTTTAAGATGCTTAAGCAATCATACTCAGTTCGAACTACTACTTTTTTTTCTTTGTTGGTCCTTGACTTAGAGCCTAATTAATCTAAATCATTGACCCAAATTATATTAAAAAACCTTCCAACTGGGCCTCAATCTCTGCACTTGGTGATTTTAGTAGAACGTGTCTTCACATACTATTATTTGCTAATATTAAGTAATATTTTCAAACGCTGAGAACGATCGAGCATTAGTGTTTTTAAAAATTTAAATTTTTGTGTGGTGGTAGTTTAGAAAAGTGTTTACACAACTAGATTACTTACAACTAAACATCTTCAATAAGATTAATTGCTAACTTGATAGAAATAGTAACTAACTTGCTAAAATATATTTTTTCAAAAATGGCGCAAATAATTTTTTTCTTTTATTAACCAAAAAATCCTCGAAGAAAATTAAAGTGATACAGGTTCAAAATTCGATGAATAATGTGTTCCCCAACTATTCTCCTCTTAAATGTTACTAGTAGATTTTACGCCATGATTCAAGCCAGTGACATTCGCTAATTAACGTATAAAATCTTTAACCTATCACTGCATATAACTTAAATTCTTTATTTTAAAACTCAAATGCTGAATATATATAACGTGAAGCTGGAGTAGGAAATGAAATACTAACTTCAATAAAATTTGATTATATAATAAAAGATGAAGAACTTTCGTAGATGTGAATTGCGACACTTTCTCTACTCTAGTTGCCACACATTGACCATTATATATGTTATTAAAAAAAATACTCTCGTCGTCCTCAATTGGTAGCAGCGACAAGACTTGGATTTACGTGAAGACATCTTTAAGTGAGAACAAATCACCACCTTTTATTACTCTACAATTTTTATTTGTCAGCTATCGCATATTAGTAGCATTTAAATTTTGGAGTAGTTTGCCAATTATTTGGTGTAAATATAATTTAGTCAGCTCATGCATCACAACTTATGCTTAAAACTAATTAAGTTAAGATTTGAGTGAAAACGTCTAAGGTTTTGTTTGATTAGATCGATGCATGGCATTTTCAATAAGTCGAAAGTAATGTCCATTAAAAGTGGGAAAGAGCTTTTGTATAGGAACACTTTCAGGGCCAACTCCTTCCTACTAATTATGATATAAGGTATAGTTAATTATTGTAAAAAATTATTTTTGATATGACTAACTTTTTGTTCGTGGTTTGGAGTTCAAATGGAATATATACATTTAATAGCTAGGAAGAAATGACATTGAGTCCTGACAAAAGTAGTGGAAAACATTTTCATTTGAACTCTTAAAAGATGTATATAAATTATTGTGTTCTTAGTGGTATAAAAAAAAATTCTTTGAGAAAATAATTTTCCTAACCCAAGACATCAATAAATTGCTTAAACTTAGAGAAAGTTTTTGAAAAGTAAGTTAACGTTTATGATCTTGCCAGACTGATAGCTTCTAATATTTTTATGTAGTCTCATGTCAAGAATTAGAGTCCATAGTCTCCTTCCTAGCTATATTTTTTCTATTTAAGAAGCCATTTACACCAAATTTTCAGACTTTTAAAATATGTCAGCTGAGTGCTGACGATTTTGTTGAATAATATCTCAATTTGCATTTGTTTAACAATTACGGTATAAATCTGAGTTTGGAGTCACGATCGGTTTCATCATACTCATAAAAAAAAAGGAATTTCAGCAATATTTAACTTGAGTTGGCAAAATATCATTAGTTAGCACATAATCGAGATAAAGTCGCAACAGCAAAGATATTAAAAGAACCTCTAGAGGCCCTTTAAATGACCCAGAGGGTACTATTATATAATATACTTTAAGAACCTACAGTTTACAATGACAGTGTAAAAGAAATTTTTATACTATTAAATCATTCAAAAATAATCAGATTAAATTATTCATAATAATAAAACTTGTTAGCTTATAACATGTTAAAATTACAATGATAGTGTAAAGAATCTTGATATATCAAATTTAACATAAAAAATTTAACCCGGAAGTACCGGTGTTCAAGAGATTGACAAGATCAGGATTATGATGAGATGTCCGTTGTTTCAAATTTCAACAGTAGGTTAATTAATTAGGAAAACTGGGGGTAAGAGAAGAATCACATTATCACAGTAATTGAGGTGGATTAAAAAAAGAAATCTCTTAAGATATTCGTGTCATGCCATGTTCAATTTAAAAGTATAGTTGATAGTAGCTCATTTATGACCAAGTGTTTTTTTTTTTGGGTGGGGGGAGGGGGGGGGGGAAGAAACTAAAAATGAATATCATGGACTCCTTATAATATTTCAAAGACCTCTCTTTGTTTGAGCTAATTAGTTGTGACTATTTTATAAATGTTCCTGTGGGACACTTAGTAATATTTTGTGTTGCAATTACTCTCTTTCCATTTGTCAGTCATTTTTCTGTTAATGAAAATTAAGTTGCCCGATTTGCTTAGCAAATTACAACATAGTAGATCCATCTGTCGCAATATAATAGTTTAACGTAGTACTAATATATTAAGAAAAAACTTTTGAGGGAATCTATATATTTGAAAATCAAGATTAATGGAAAAAAGTTTAAATTTTTTTAAACTAATGCAATGTAGAATTCACTATCTCATTGCATCAAACATGCTGGGGATGGTGAGTTTTCCTTTTATGCAAGGTGTAACAATAAATATTTATACAGAACAAATAATTTCTTGCATCTTCGTCGTAGAGTCACTCTCTTGAAAGATTTTTTTCTCCTCGAGAGAGGGTAAAAACAAAAAGATAATAGGTCACTGACTCTCGAATAAATTACAAGTTTTCTATCTGAACATTTTTTTTTACCCGTAATTCTAGTTTTTCAGTTCAAAATTATTGTTTGGGATTTAAGATAGGGAATATGTTTAAAAAATTAGAAGGTTGGATAGTCAATTAATGAAGATCAAGAGGTTTACTTCTCCGTGACTGAAAAGCGGTTTGACTAACACTTGAATATAACAAGGGATAATTCATACGTGTGGCCCGAGATAATCAGAAATCTTGGATTCGAATTTTGAAAATAAATATTATTTTTGGTAGAGAGCTAAATTTGGTCTACCTTGCAAAAATTTAGATTAGGTGAACATTGAATTTCAGATCTTGAATTAAAAAAGTTGTGTCAACGGAAAGTAAGGGTATACATAAGTTAGGTTGGTTCAGATTTTTCAATTACCAAACCAAATTAATAATATCGTATTTTTAAATCCATAAACCAAACCAAACAAACAAAGTCGAGTTTTTCAATCTCGATTTTTCTCGAGGTTTTCATTTTTTTTTCTTCCAGGTTTTCGGGTTTTACCGATAAAATCTTCATAGTAAAAAAATATGTAACTTGTACTCCAAATTTCTTAAGTCCTAGTAAGATACAACTATATAATGTATTTTTGAAGAAAATAACACAATAATATGAGATAAGTCATAGCATTATATTAAAATATTCAATAGCAAAGATAATAAAATTACATAAAGCAAATATTGCTAAGTAATAAGCCATAATGAAAATTAACATAATCTAAAAATACTATATAGGTCATGCTAAAATGCGATGACCCAAAGGGTCATCTTATGTTTTAGAACTCGATTCCATGTTCCGAGGCCTTAACACCCTCATTTTATCTCTCCTCAATTTGCGTGCGCAGTATGGGCGCGTTTTCGGAAAGCTTCTATGTGAAAAGTTGATGAAATAATAATTTTGGCCTAAAAAGTTGATTTTAGTTGACTTCGGTCAACGTTTTGAGAAAACGGACCCGGACCCGTGTGTTGACAGTCCCGAAGGGTCCGTAGTATAATATGGGATCTGGGCATATGCCCGAAATCGAATTCCGAGGTCCCAAGTCCGAGAAATGAATTTTTGATGAAAATTGTAAAACTGAAATTATAATGGTTTTAAGAAATTGGCTAATATTTGATCTCGTTAGTATCGGGTCTGTATTTTGGTTCTAGAACCTCATACAGGTCCGTTATGATAATTATACCTTATCTGTGACATTTGGTGAGAAACGGGACTGATTTGACGTGATTCGGACCTTTGGTTGAGAAATATAAGTTTTGAAACTTTCTTGAAAATTTCATGCAATTGGGTGCTAAATTCGTAGTTCTAGGTGTTATTTTGGCAATTTGATCGCGCGACCAAGTTCGTGCGATGTTTTAAAACTTGTGTGCATGTTTGGTTTGGAGCCCCGAGGGCTCGGATGAGTTTCGGATAGGCTACAGAGTGATTTGTACTTAGAAAAATTTGTCGGTATAGCTGAACTTGTTGCAGGCCTCTGATCTCGCATTTCCGAGATCAGGCATCGCAATTGCGAACCCTAGAGGTTCCGCATTTGTGAGCTCCTCATCACAAATGCGAAGAGTAGTCGGGCCAAGCAGACCTCGTAATTGCGAGGAAATCTTCGCATTTGCGAAGTAAGGTGGGAATGCAGTGATCGCAAATGCGATCTTTTGGTCGCTTTTGCGAAGAATTAAGTTCGCAATTGCGAACTCTTCTTCGCAATTGCGAAGGCACCAGAGGTGTGAATGACTTCACATTTGTGATGGCCCCTTCGCATTTGCGAGCTTCGCAATTCCAAAGCTCTGGTCGCAAATGTGACATCTGCAGCTGTGTAAAAGAGACTTAAACAGGATTTTTGATTCATTCTCCCATTTTTCAAAACCTAAACCTCAAGAGGCGGTTTTCCAAAGACCATTTCTTCCCCAAATCATAGGTAAATGATCTTAACTCATTTCTTTCAATCTTTTACTTCTTTTTACAAGATTTCATCCTAGAATCTAGGGTTTTTCATGGTGGAATTGGGAATTTTTAGATAGAACTTAGGAATTTAGAAATTTGGGGATTTAGACCTCAAATTGAAGTCGAATTCCAAAACCAATTGTATATCCGGGTTCGGGGGTGAATGGATAATCGGGTTTTGGTCCGAATTTCGGGTTTTGACCAAGAAAACCCGGGGTCGATTTTTGACTTTTTGGGGAAAATATTGGGAAACCTATAATTATGCATTGGAATTGATTTCTTTAGCGATAGTTGATGTTATTAAGTTAATTATGACTAGATACGAGTGGATTGGAGGTGGAATCTAGAGGAAAAGCGGTAATTGAGCGTTGAGTTGGTCGTTGGATCGAGGTAAGTGTTAGGTCTAACTTTGACTCGAGGGGTGAGGGATCCCCGACTTAATTGCTATGTGAAAACTCATGTGTGTGGCGTAAAGGTGAGGTGACGAGTACCTATCCACTGCCAAATTATCTGTTCAGCCTGTTCCTTCCCCCGTTCTTAATATAATGTCTTCCTATCTTAACTGTTACATGTTTATTGGTGTTTCCATGTTTAATTGCTTCTTGTTAAATGTTGTTTTCTTTATTGAAGGTATTAATTATTCTGTAGTTTCATTGTATTTCATTATTGGTCTAAGTTGGCTTATCGGTGTGCCATGGTATATTATGGTTGGTCTCACTGTGTAGTATTAAATGAGTGCAGTTTCATAATTTGTATAGCCTTCTGTTTGCTTCGGTTTAAGGCTTAAATATTATGGAGGGTTTTGAGTTAGATTGTGAAATTCCTATTCTTATTGTATGATTGGTACTAACTGTCTGGTGGGATCAGGTTGCGTGACGCAATAGGAGGAATAAGGGCAATGTATTGAGGAAGAATAAGGGTGATTGTCTGGTAGGATCGGGTTGCACGCCACAATAGGAGTAATAAGGGTGATATATTGAGGAGTAATAAGGGTGAATTACTATTGTACGGTGGAATCAGGATGCACGCCGCAACAGGAGGAATAAGGGTGGATTGATAAGGAGTAATAAAGGAGAATGTTCATATTGATATTGATTATATGGTGGGATCAGGATGCACACCGCATCAGTTTATGTGTCTATGTACCTTTTCTTCTACTGTGCAAGTTATTCTGTAATTTGGCTTTACATTTAAGGATTGGTTATAGCTGGTTACGGATGAGATATCGGAGTTCTGTATTCTTCCTTGCAAGTTACTATTTAATTGTTCCGTTCTTCTTCCATTTTATTATGCACTGTATGCAGGTTATATTGTAACTGTCCCGCCGTAGCTTCGTCACTACCTCGTCGAGGTAGGCTCGGCACTTACCAGTACATGGGGTCGGTTGTACTAATACTGCACTCTGCACTTTCTGTGCAGATTTCAGAGCAGGCAGTGGCTGATTGAGAGATTTGCTTCAAGTTACCTAGTTGGAGACCTAAGGTAGTCATGCAGGCGTCTGCATGCCCTGATGTCCCCTTCTACAATTCTATATTTTGTTTTCTTTCCTTCGAAACAGTTGTAATTTCCTTCAGACCAATGTTTGTAGATAATTTTAGTATGTTTGTGAGTTGTGACACCGGATTCTGGATGGTAATAGTGATAATATTGGTTATGGTATTTATATATAAAGAAATTGTTTACATACTTCCGCAATTAGCCACTTGTTTAAGTTTGTTCACTTGTAATCATTGAAATGTAAAAAAATTGGTTAATAACATTCTAACGTTGGCTTGCCTAGCAAGTGTGATATTGGGCGCCATCACGGTTCTGAGGGTGAGAAATCCGAATCGTGATAAGTTGGTATCAGAGCACTAGGTTGCCTAGGTCTCACAATTCACAAACAAGCTTAGTAGAGTCTGAGGGATCGGTACGGAGACGTCTATACTTATCCCCTAGAGGCTATAGAGTTATAAACAATTTCACTTCTATTCTTCTCTGTTGTGCAATTTGGTCTCTCAATGCTAATTGCACTCTCTACTCTTGTTCCTTCGCAGATGGCGAGAACACGTACCGCTTCATCAGCTGATCAGCAACCCGAGCCCCTAGTGGCAGCACCTACGAGGGGTAGAGGACGAGGGCGAGGTCGTGCTAGAGACCGAAGCAGGAGCTGGGCTCAGCTCAAAGCTCGAGCAATAGCACCAACGATGGAGTCTCAGGTAGAGTTTGGTAAGGAGGCGCCGGCCCAGACCGTTTCAGCAGGGCCAGCTCAGGTTCCAGAGGGGTTCATCGCTACCCCGGTACTTCAGGATGCTTTGGTCCTTCTAGTGGGCCTTATGAAGAGTGTTACTCAAGCTGGTACATTCCCTGTAGCACCAGCCATCTCTCGGGCTAGGGGAGGAGCATAGACTCTCACTACTCACACTCCGGAGCAGTTGGCTCCCCAGTTTCAGACTCCAGCAGCCCAGCCAGTTGGCGTAGTTCCGCCGGGTGTTGCAGCATAGACCAGCGATGGATCAGCTATGTCTTTTGAGGCTTTGTGGAGATTGGATAGGTTTACCAAGATTTTCACCACTACCTATGGTGGTACATCTTCAGAGGATCCCCAGGACTATCTGGACAGTTGTCACGAGGTATTACGGAACATGGGGATAATAGAGACCAATAGGGTCGACTTTGCTACCTTTCGTCTATCGGGTTTCACCAAGAAATGGTGGAGGTATTTTTGTTTGGCCAGACCAGCTGGGTCGCCAGCTCTTACTTGGGACCAGTTCGCTCAGCTATTTCTGGAGAAGTACCTTCCTATCACTTAGAGAGAGGACTATCGGAGGCAGTTCGAGCGCCTTCAGTAGGGTTCTATGACTGTCACTCAGTACGAGACTAGATTTGTTGATTTGGCCCGTCATGATCTTCTTACACTTCCTACCGAGAGAGAGAGGGTGAGGAGGTTTATTGAGGGACTTGCTCAGCCTATCATATTGTAGATGGCCAATGAGACAGGGTGTGAGATTTCTTTCCAGGATGCAGCAAATATGGCCAGACAATTTGAGATGGTTTTAGCTCAGGGGAGTGGTCAGGGATCTGACAAGAGGCCTCATCACTCCGGTGTATTCAATGGGACCTCATCTGGAGGTCGAGGTACTTTTGGTAGGGGCCATACTCTCAGGCCGTTTAATTCAGCACTTCGGACATCCCATGGAGTTTCAGGGGATCGTGGTCCTTATGCACCTCCTTTAGGGCAGCCAACTTATAGTGCACCACTAGCTCCTATCAGAGCACCTCCTCTTCAGAGTTATTATCGCGGTTAGTCGACTCGTTAGGGTCAGTCTCAGTTTCCTCAGCCGTAGTATCAGGATAGGTGTTTTGAGTATGGTGAGTATTGGCATATTC
Organism: Nicotiana sylvestris; assembly: GCF_000393655.2. Lineage (NCBI taxonomy): Eukaryota > Viridiplantae > Streptophyta > Magnoliopsida > Solanales > Solanaceae > Nicotiana > Nicotiana sylvestris. Next base: position 128,165,583 of record NC_091058.1, on the reverse strand, counting down.
GGAGGACCTGTCTAAAATTAGTGGGTATTTAGTCACGCGGAAGGGTTCTCATGCCATGATTCCGGCACCGCCCGCTCAGCCAACTAGAGGTAGGGGTCAGGGAGCCAGATGTAAGGGTCAGCCCGCTAGAGGTAGAGGTCAAGCTATTAGAGGTGGAGGCCAGCCAGCAGGAGACCATCCCAGGGATATGGTTCAGAGTGGTGGGCCCCAGCCCCGACGTTATGCTTTCCTAGCCAGGCCTAAGGCTGAGTCATCCGATGCTGTTATCACAGGTATTGTTTCAGTTTGCAGTAGAGATGCTTCAGTTCTATTTGATCCAGGGTCTACATACTCCTATGTGTCATCTTATTTTGCTTCATATTTGGTTGTGCCTCGTGATTCTTTGAGTGCTCCCGTGTATGTGTCCACACTGGTGGGGGATTCTATTATTGCAGATCGTGTCTATCGCTCGCGTGTAGTTATTATTGGGGGTCTTAAGACTAGTGTAGATCTCCTACTTCTCGATATGGTTGATTTTGATGTCATTTTGGGGATGGATTGGCTATCACCTTATCATGCTCTATTGGATTGTCACGCCAAGACAATGACCTTAGCCTTGTCAGGGTTGCCTCGATAAGAGTGGAGAAGGACTCCTGGTCATTCTACCAGTAGGGTTATTTTTTATATGAAGGCTCGGCGTATGGTCGAGAGGGGATGTTTGGCTTATTTGGCTTATGTTCGTGATTCTCGTGCAAAGGTTCCTTCCATGGATTCTGTACTAGTTGTTCGGGAGTTCCTAGAGCTATTTCCCGCAGACCTGTCGGGGATGCCACCCGATAGGGATATTGACTTTTGCATTGATTTGGCTTCGGGCAATCAGCCCATTTCTATTCTGCCATACCGCATGGCCTCGTCAGAGTTGAAAGAATTGAAAGGGTAGTTGCAAGATTTGCTTGATAAGGGCTTTATTAGACCTAGTGTCTCGCCTGGGGTGCGCCATAAAGAAGAAGGATGGGTCGATGAGGATATGCATAGACAATTGGCAGTTGAACAAAGTCACCATCAAGAACAAGTATCCATTGCCGATGATTGATGACTTATTTGATTAGCTTCAGGGTGCCAAGGTGTTTTCGAAGATTGATTTGAGGTCTGGCTACCATCAGTTGAGGATTAGGGCATCCAATGTCCCTAAGATAGCTTTTTGGAACCGGTACAGGCATTATGAGTTTCTAGTGATGTCGTTTGGGTTGACAAATGCCCCAGCAACATTCATGGATTTGATGAACTGGGTGTTCAAGCCCTATTTGGATTCCTTTGTGATTGTTTTTATTGATGCTATATTGATCTACTTCCGTAGTCGAGAGGAGCACGAGCAGCATCTTCGGATCATACTTCAGACTCTGAGAGACAGCCATTTATATGCTAAGTTTTCGAAATGTGAGTCTTAGTTGAGTTCAGTTGCTTTTGTGGGTCATGTTGTATCAACAGAGGGTATTCAGGTGGATCCTAAGAAGATTGAGGCCGTTCAGAATTGGCCTAGATCTACTTCAGCCACAAAGATCCATAGTTTCTTGGGATTGGTGGGTTATTATCGTCGGTTTGTAAAGGGGTTTCATCTATAGCAGCCCTGATGACCAGGTTGACCCAGATGGGTGCCTTTTTCAGATGGTCGGACGAGTGTGAGGCGCGCTTTCAGAAGCTCAAAACAGCTTTGACTACGGCACCAGTGTTTGTGTTGCCCACAGGTTTAGGGCCCTATATAATATATTGTGACGCATCTCGTATTGGACTTGGTGCGATATTGATGCAGGGTGGAAAAGTTATTGCATATGCTTCGTGACAGTTGAAGATAAACTAAGTTATGCATTTTCATTCCAAGTGTTGAATTGAATTTCTTTTGTTAGTATTAGTATTGATTTGAACATTGTTTTAGTACTATATTTATGGGCTATAAAATTTATTTATCATTCAAGAATGTTAAGTTTAATCTTGAAATATGTATTGGTGGAAAAAAGATATGACACGTGGACCATCAACAAGGTGACAAGTTGCACTATTAGTTAAGTAAATTAAAGGAATTGAAAAGGCATGAACGAAACACCCCCGGTGTTCCATCAGAAGAGGTACTGGACCTGACAGCTGGAAAAGAAGAAATAGGCACGAGATGAATGAAGACCATAAAAGGGGAAGGTTCATAAATCTCTTATAAATAAAGAAGGAAAATCGGCTTTGATCTTGATTACGGAAAATCTTTAGTCATTAATGCAACCGTTATAATTATATATGGTAACGGACAATCAAAGCAATTAATGTCATTAGCAAGCCATAATTAAGTAGGAAAATTGTTATAATTATGTATTCTTATATAAGGACCCGATCCTCATTTGTTAAGGCATCTGAATTTTTATCAATATGTGTAATTAGTATTTTACTTTATTCAAAGTGTTCAAACAGCCATTCTGGGAGAGATTAGCGATCTACATTAAGATTTCTTTCTTACCTATTTTATTTTATTTTATTTTATTTTTTGAATTACCAAGAAAGTGAAGTAATTTTGGTTATCGGTAACCCAATTTTTTCCTGATATTAGCTTTGACGGAGAAATCGAGTTTTGGATTATGTAAATTGGATCCGTTGTCGGGAATCTGATTATCGGTTCACTTTCCAAATTTTATTTTTAGCAAAAAAATATGTCTGTTGCTAACGAGAATCCAGCTGAATCAATAAGGCGGAACTCTACCACATCACACACCCAAAGCTACTCCTCAGCACTCACGAGAACGTTTACCTGAAAGGTCTGCTTCACGTACTGATGGGCAACATGGAGGTGACCAAACCGTCGAGCAGTATGCTTTGAAGCAGTTGCTTGCACAATATATGAACAAAACACCACGAGCTTTTACTAGTGGATTAACCAACGCAACACAAACTCCACCATCAGTGAATACCACCTTGGAAAATCCATGTTCAGGACTCCATAACTCTGGAAGTGGAGAAATGCCAAATGAATCTCGCGATGGAGGATCACATACACCAGATAATTCCAATTTACAAAGTTTAGTGCTAACCCTGCGAAAACAGCTGAAGGAGCAAATTAAGCATATAGAATAAATACCTGGCATGCCTCCTGTGATCAAATGTGTGAATATTGATAAATATTCACAATAACCTTGGAAGCCAAGTGAAACACCTTTGCCAATTTCCAAAAAGTTTAAAATGCTTGATATCCCTAAATATGATAGGACATTTGACCTACGGGATCATGTTACTGCATTCACCATAGGCGTGAAAGGCAATGATTTGACCGAGCATGAGAATGAATCAGTCTTGGTTAAGAAGTTTGGCGAAACTCTCACGAAAGGGGCATTAACATGGTACTCACTCTTACCTAAGAACTCTATTGATTCCTTTGCTGAGCTTGCAGATTTATCTATAAAGGCACATACGGGGGCTCAAAAAGTTGAAAAAAGGATGGAGGATACCTTCAAAGTTAAACAAGGGAGTACATAATTGCTCAGAGAATTCGTAGATAGATTCCAATGTGAGAGAATGATGCTGCCACAAGTACCTAATAATTGAGCGGCTATGGCATTTGCAAGCAATTTGAATGAGAAAAGTTCAGAAGCCACGAGGAGGTTAACATAAAGTTTGCGGGAGTTTCCTGCAATAACTTGGAATGATGTGTACAATCAATACAACACGAAGTTGTGGATAGAAGAAGATACGGCCACACAGCCAAGGGCAGATGAAAGATTAGGGTCTAGACGATCGGAATTAGAGAGAAGGCCTGGTAAGAATAAGTACGAGCCTTATATGGGACATGCAAGGAAAGATTCTCGACTTAAACAAGAGATTGCACGTTTTGATTCAAGATCAAGGCAAAAAGAGGCGAGTTCTTCTTCCCAATTCAAAAAGGAGCGGGACACCCGAAGCAATGATTCCAGCACTCAAGTAAGAATAGGAGATTATAATTTTAACGTCAGCACTTCTGAATTGGTGGCCATTCTAAGAGGAATGGGAAACAAGGTACGACGGCCAAAAGATACGAAATCAGATCCAAACAAAAGGAACCCAGAGTTCTGGTGCGAGTTTCACAATGATCATGGCCATAGAACAACAATTTTTAGGCTCATGCAATGGGAAGTTGAATATCTACTGAAACAAGGCTATTTTATTGATCTGTTCAGTGAAAGGAAAACAATCGTACATGAAAAACAGGAAAGAACTTCTAAAACCTCCATATCTAAAGAGAACGGTAAATGTCATAATCGAAGGAGAAGAAGTTAATGGAGTAACGTACACAGCTGCGAAAAAGACATCAAAGGTCATCGTCACTCACGGGAAACGAGTTTTCCAATTCTTGGAAGGTGATAGTATAGTGTTTGACGATGAAGATGCGAATGGATTGATGATTCCTCACAACGATGCACTGGTAATATCTTTACTTGTACATAATACTAATGTTAAACGAGTTTTGATTGACCCAGGTAGCTCAGTGAATATTATTTTATTGAGAGTGGTAAATAAGATTCAAGCTAATGATAATATCATACCAAAAGTACGATCATTATCTGGGTTTGATAATTCAAGCATCGTTACAGAAGGAGAATTTGTACTGGCTACATTTGCAGAAGGAGCAATCAAAGACACAAAGTTCTAGGTAATAGACGCAGACATGGCCTATAATATAATCTTGGGTAAGACATGGACCATGATATGGATGTTGTCCTGTCCACGTTGCATCAAGTCATCAAATTCCAATCAAAGTGGGGGATCCGACAAATTCGGGGAGATCAACAGGCATCACGAAACATTAATTCAGTGATGATTGCAAATACAACAGCCAACTATGTAGATGCGAATATCAATTAAAGAATTCAGTTGGGAACACTTCTATTCACACCCCAACTAAAAGCCCACAAGGTCAAACTGATGTATATTCCAGACATGATATGATTCAAGAACTAGAGGAAAACGAGAACATCAAAATAACCACAGAGGAACTCAAAGCCGTAATATTATTTGTCCATTGGCCAGACAGAAAAGTCTACATCGAAGCAAATTTGAGCCCGAAAATGAAAGATAAGTTAATTAAATTTTTACGTGATAATGCAGACTGCTTTGCTTTGTTGCATTCAGATATGACAGGTATACCACCAGAGGTGATGACTCATAAGCTGAATGAGGATCCATTACATCCACCTATCATACGAAATAAAAGGAAGCAATGAGCATTTAAAAATCAGGTGATCCAGGATTAGGTGCAAAAATTTTGAAAATCTGTTCAATAAAGAGGTAAAGTACCCTGACTGGTTAGTTAATACTGTTGTGGTTCCAAAAAAGAATGGAAAATGGTGAGTCTGTGTAGATTATACCGATTTAAATAAGGATTGTCCTAAAAATTCATTTCCTTTACAAAACATAGACTAGTTAATTGATTTAACCGCAGTTCATGAGCTTTTAAGTTTTTTAGATGCTTACTCTGGTTATAATCAAATAAAAATGGACCCTTTAGATGAGGAAAAAACCACATTTATCACATATAGGGGGGACTTATTCCTATAAAGTCATGCTATTTGGATTGAAAAATGTTGGAGCAACATATCAAAAACTGGTGACTAAATTTTTTCAAGAATACTTGGGAAAAACTATGGAGGTCTACATACATGATATGTTGGTTAAGTCAACAGAAATAGGGGATCATTTTAAATATTTGGCTATGACCTTCGAAATTCTCTACAAATATAACATGAAGTTGAACCTAGAAAAGTGCGCTTTTGGTGTGGCTTCAGGTAAATTTTTAGGCTTTCTTGTTTCTAATAGAGGTATTGAAGTAAATCTCGCACAAATCAAAGCTATTGAAGAAATACCTGATGTACTCACGAGCAATAAAGAAGTACAGAGATAAACAGGTAGGGTAGCGGCACTAGGAAGGTTTATATCCAACTCATCAGAAAAATGTTTTAAGTTCTTTTCAGTATTAAAAAACCAAAAATCAGTTAGAATTGATTGACGAATGTCAACATACTCTGAAGGACTTAAAGACGTATCTATCAAATCCGCCCCTATTAGAAAAACTAAAGGATGATGAGAGATTGTTCATCTACCCTGTTGGGTCAGAAGTGGCGGTAAGCGCGGTATTGGTATGTAAAGACAAAGGTAAATAGTATTTGATCTATTATATTAGTAAGTCTTTGCTAGATGCTGAAACACGGTACCCTCACCTAGAAAAACTTGCTTTAGCTTTAATTATGGCATCAAGGAAGTTACGACTTTACTTTCGATGTCATCCTATTTCTATTATAACTGCTTTTCTGCTAAGGAATATATTGCATAAGCAAGAATTATTAGGAAGGTTAGCTAAATGGACAATAGAGCTTAGTGAATATGATATTATATATCAGCCTAGAACGGCTATACAGTCCCAAGTGTTAGCAGATTTTGTAGCATATTTTAGCTAAAGCCTAATTCATAAAGCAAACAAAGAGCTACAAATATTTACCGTAGCTAATCCGAGAACTTGGACCTTATTCACTGACGGTTCCTCACATATTAAAGGATCGGGTTTGGGATTGTCTTAATTCCACCCTCAGGTGAAATCATAAGACATGCAATAAAATGTTACCCAATAAATAATAATGAGGCAGAGTATGAAGTTATGATTGTAAGTTTGGAGCTCGCGCGAGAGCATGGTATTGAACAAATCATGATCAAAAGTGACTCGTAGCTAGTAGTTAATCAAATGCAGGGGACTTACGTGGCAAGAGAAACACGAATGCAGCAGTGCCTCGAAAAGTTACGTAAATTGCTTAGGAAATTCCAAACATGGAAAGTTGTACAAATACCCAGGGAGGAAAATGCAGAAACAAATGCATTGGCAAATCTCGCATCTATCGCTGATGTGACAAATGCAAAAAATGTTGTTGTGGTACACTTATTTCATTCAACCAGCGACCAAAAAGAATGAGGTAAATTTCAATTGGAGAAACAATTTGTGAACTTTTTGCAGTATGGTATTTTGCCTGAGGATAAAAAGAAATCTCGGTTGCTACGGTTGAAGGCTGCTCAGTTTTGCCTAATACCTGGGAATTTATATTGCAATATATTTTGTGGACCTTTAGCACGATGCCTTGGACCTTCACAAACAGAATACGTAATGAGAGAAGCACACAAGAGGCATTGCAGAAATCATGTCGGGGGAAGATCATTGGTAAAGACACTAATAAGAGCGGGATACTATTGGCCAAAAATGGAAGAGGAAGCGAAAATGTTTGTAGCAAGGTGCGATACATGCTAACGATACGCTAATAATATGCATTGACTGGCAGAATTGTTGTATTTAGTTATATCGCGATGGCCATTCATGAAATGGGGGATGGATATCGTAGGACCATTGTCTCGAGCTAAGGGAAAGGTACGGTTTTTGTTAATTCTAACGAATTATTTTTCAAAATGGGTAGAAGCAGGTGCCTTTAAACAGGTGCGAGAAAAGGAAGTTATTGATTTTATTTGGAGGAATATAATGTGTCGATATTGAGTCCCAAAGGAGATCGTTTGTAATAACGGGCCGCAATTCATAGGCGCGAAAGTTATTGACTTTTTCCAAAGCTGGAAGATTAAACGGATTACTTCTGCACCTTACCACCTAGTGGCTAATGGGAAAGTCGAGTCAACAAATAAGGTCATCATCAACAACTTAAAAAAGCGATCGGTTGAATCAAAAGCCAAGTGGCTAGAAGTACTACAAGGTGTGTTATAGGCTTACTGAACAACGGTAAAAACTAGCATGAGAGAAACCCCATTTTCACTTGTATATGGAATGGAAGCTCTTATTCTAGTGGAGATAGACGAACCAAGCACGAGGTACACACATACAAGTGAGGCAACAAATTAAGAAGTGTTACGAGTAAATTTCGATTTGATGGAAGAGAGAAGAGAAGCAGCATTAATTCGGATGGCGACTCAAAAGTAGATGATTAAACGATACTATAACAGAAAGGCAAACCTGAGGTATTTCAAAATCGAGGACTTGGTCATCAAAAAGGTGTTCCGGTTAACACAAACATTGAACGCAGGAAAGTTGAGTCCAAATTGGGAAGGCCCATATAGAGTTAAAGGCATTGCTGGAAAAGGAGCGTACGAGTTAAAAACTATGGATGGCAAGGTGTTACCATCTCATTGGAATGCAGTCCATTTGAATAAGTACTACTTCTAAAAAGTTAATATCCATGGTCAGGTATCACGAAAGTTCAATTTTACTTTGTTCATTTAAGTTTTGCTAACCGTTTTAGATGATAGGCAAAAAGTTGGCACGTACCAAATGATGATATTAGACCCAAAAGACACGTAAAATACTTAATTATGTCCGGTCTAGGTTACAACATTTCTGATGGCAAAGGTTTAAGTAGTCATCATCTAAAAGATTACCCTCGAGTCCCGTATGTATTTCCTTTTTCAGGGAAAGGACCAAAGGTAAGGAACTCATCTAGTATTTGAGATCTCATGCTTCAATGCTCAAACACTAGGGGACTATGCATATGGAAGAGTACACGAGGATAGAAGATGTACACCACAAAAACATAGCTTAGCCAGAGTCAAAACCTTAAAGAAAATGTCAAAATTTCAAAGGCGTTCAAACTCGAATGGGCAGTATAGAGTTAGAGAACCTACAGAATACTCTTACGAGCTTCTAGGTTAAGGACATAGATTTAATCACGGGAAAATATACCCGCATTTGTAAACCTTCTATAAATAAAATAGTTATGAAAATGTTGTACAAGATTACTTATTTGAAAGTTCAAAAACAAATATCTTCAAATTACTTCATGTTTCATATCTTTGCACCAATATGGAGATGAGACGTCATCTTCATCAATGTTATTAATATAAAAGGGCCCTCTTTAATAAAAAGACTCGTGCATATTGAAGGTGCGGTCTACTAAATCATGTTTATGCAAATATAAGCTCAAAAACTTAAAGAGCAAAAAGCATAATATGCAGCAAAAAGATATTTATATCATTTTCCCATAAACAGGGGAGGGAAAATCTCCCAAAAACTACTCAAAAAAAAATTCAACAAAAACCAGCACAAAGTCAAGCCACTTTCACAAAAGCTAAGGGTAAAAGCTAAGGAGCATCATCCACGGAGAAGAGGGATCAACTTGAGAAGACGAAGGTATCAATTTACCAGGAGTAAGTCCATCTCCATCACTTTTGAAACCTTCATCCTCGGGTGTTAAGAAGCTTTGACGTAGTTAATTTTGTTCAATCGCTTCTTTAGCCTTTGCAATTTCAGAATTAAGGTTAAAACCCTCCTGGCTAGCTTCAGTTAGAGTCTCAAAATGGGTGTTCAAGAAAGTCCAGCTAACATCAAGTGTCAACTTGTCTTCAAGAGCCTCATAATCCTTCTCCCACTACTCAATTTCAACCCTCAACTCTTCTTTATCTTCTTCTAAAGCTTCATAAGATGACTTCAAAGGAGTAAGAGAACTCTTAAGGAACTGAATCTTGTCCGAAGAGGTACAGAGGTCTTCTAGAGCTTTGGTGAGCATCTGCACCAAATCACCCGCATACACCTCTTTCTAGTTAATTAGCTCTTTCAAACTTCTTATTTCTGCAGTTGCCTTAGAGTGCTGCTCTGCGAAGGAGGATTCCAATCTGTCCTTGTTTTTTAACTTGATTGGAGGAAGCTTTTAAAATCGCTAGTTTAGTGGTGGTTATCTTCAGTTTTTGTTCTAAAGCTCCCTTTTCCTCAGCAAGAACATCTTTCTCCAGTTGAAGGCCTTCGAATTTCTCCTTCCAATTATCAACCTTGGTGCGTAACTTCACTTGTTGATCCGTACAAGAAATTGTTCTCATAATCTCCGTACCTATCAAATTGATGCCACGAATGGCAAACCCTATAAAAATACATCAAAAGAAAAGAAAAAGATGAACAAATAGAAGGAGAACCACGGGGATAAAAATTTACCGTGGGTGTTCACTTTCCATCAAAAAATCTGTGAGAGAAATTTCCAAGATCTCTTGTGTATGGGAGCAACAATCAACATTTTTTCTACCCAATCACAAAAGTCAGAAATTTCTGCAAAGACTTCCATGGTTGCTGTAAAATGAACACACACTTATGTGAAGAAAATTAAAACGCCAAGGAACGCAAAGAAATAAGAGAAAAAATACTTACATGAAAAGTTTCACTTTTCAATGAAGGGAATATTCTCATCACGCACTAACTCACGAGTGGGGATAGCAATAAATCGAGCATACAAGACATGGTGACGATCATTCTCGGGGCTGACTAAAAACTCTTTTACTTCTATTCACGAGGGAATAAACACCTTCACAAAAACGTTTCAGAGAATACAGGTGGAGCAAGTGACGGAGGGTAAAAAGGGCAACAACTAAACCTGACAAGTAACAAAGGCAAGCAACTACCCTCCATACAATCGGACCTATTTGACCAAAGAATACATTGAAATAGCGGCTAAGAGGTTATTCTTTGATCTACACTAGGGGTCATTACTAGAAAATCAGGTTTCCAGTGACATTCACGTCGAACCAAGGAAAAGAGTCCTGGAGTAATTGAGCTAGGTACTGACCAGCGGGGTTAAGAGACGCTATGGAAGAAACCTATTTTTCATAGCTTCACGATCTGATACAAAAGAAAATTCTTATAGGACAATCTCAGAAATAGTGGGTTCTCACATGGGTTCGTTATGATCTCTACCCTCTAGAGGATCTAGGAGTTAAGGAAGCTCTAGCCCTAGAAGGAGAAGGCTTAGCAATACTACTTTGAGGGGTAGAACTACGAGTAGATAACGAGCCTAAATCACGTAGTCTGCCACCTCCCCTACTCCCGGTAGGAGCAGTAGAAAGAAGGGGTCCATCAACGATCACCACTTTATGTGGATCTGATGATGAAGAAGGATTTAATGAACGAGAAGATATCGTTAATGGTGAAAATATAGGTAAAAGAAGAAGAACTACAAGAGAAGTTAGGGAGATGAATGCAAGGAAGAAGAAAAGGATTTTCGAAATTGGGCGTGATGAGGTTTTTATAGGGGAAAACAACCGTCATTAGAGATGGTCATTATGAACTGTTAACATGGAACCGTCACTTTGAGACTGATGCAGCCGCTGAAAAACACTAAAAAGGTGTTGAAAACTACAGAACCAATTATAATGAGACACATGTCTTGAGCATTAAACAGACATGACGTATGTCTCATTGATTCTGAAGAAGGCATTATGATAATAGAGAAAAGGAGGCAAGAAATTCCCACCATAAATAGTTATCGCTTTCCCAATATTCAGTAGAGAATATTCAGAAAGTGGGGGGACTATCTGTATTGATAAAAAAAGGCATGACACGTGGACCATCCGCAAGGTGACAAGTGACACTGTTTGTTAAGTAAATTAAAAGAATTGAAAAGGTACGAACGAAACACCCCCGGTGTTCTATCAGAAGAGGTACCGACCCTGACAGCTAGAAAAGAAGAAATAGGTACGAGATGAATGAAGACTATAAAAGGGGAAGGTTCATGAATCTCTTATAAATAAAGAAAGGAACTCGACATTGATCTTGACTACATGAAATTTTTAGTCATTAATGTATCTGTTACAATTATATATGGTAACGGACAATCAAAGTAAGTAATGCCATTAACAAGCCAGAATTAAGTAGGAAGATCATTATAATTATGTATCCTTATATAACGACTCAATCCTCATTTGTAAAGACATATGAATTTTTATCAATATATGCAATTAGTCTTTTACTTTATTCAAAGTGTTTAAATCACCATTCTATGAGAGATTAGCAATCTACATTAAGCTTTCTTTCCTTACCTATTATTTCTATTATTCTTTTTATTCTTTAAATTACCAAGAAAGTGAAGTAATTTTCTTAATCAGTAACCCGATTTTTTATTGATATTAGCTTTGAACGAGAAATCTATTTTTGGGTAAAATAAATTGGTTCCACTGCCGGGATTATGAGTTCAAATCAACACGAAAGCTCACCTAATGGAGAGTATAGTTCCTGGGTTCAAACCAACACGAAAGCTCACCTTATTATTAGAAAAAGGTTTGGATCAACCCGATTTTCATGACACGATGCCCCAACCAAAAAGACCTTGAGCGTGTGTGTGTATATATATAGTCCCACACTTAAACTCTTGCTGTCCTCGAGCAACTTAAAATTAAGCGCATATGCAAGAATTACCTTTCAAAACATACTCAAGCATCACACCAATGACAATAGTTTATATCAACACTTAAAACCCAACATATGCACTCTTCATACATTTACTCAAGTTTTAAACTCATGCCAAGATTATTTAAAATATTTGTGTGACTCTTCTAACATCCTAGCCTAAAAAATTGACTTCATTACATTCCTTTTTGTGACTAGCTTCTTATACAAACTAAAGATACGAGTTCCTTACCAATCAGTTGTAAAGCATGTGCTCTCACCAACAAAACAAAAGGAGTAATCAGTCCGCACACTCAAAATTGAATTCAAGTATAATTTAAGGACTCACAGAATGAAAGAATTCACTCACTCTCGCAAAGAAACTCATGTCCCCCAAAGCTCATACCATAGGCTTGCTTGTAATGTAAGTCTCTGCTAATTTAAGCTCGTAAAGTCTAGGATCAATTAGGTCTTTATGGGTTGTATTGTAGTCTAAGGGACGAGTAGGATAGATATGGATAATAGTGACTAACCCTCCTAAGCACTTTTAATAGAATACACTTTAACTTTTAAGCAAATCCTCTGCATGATCACTCAACATATCGCTATGATAATGTAGCCCATTGACTTTAAGCACACCTATATAAGCACTAGTACATATCAAAGTGAATTGGAGGGATTTTTATTTTATATTTTTTTTTCAAAATTATTTCAACACCCTCCATAAATTAGTATTTCCAGCTAGTGGCTCTCTCAATACACACATGCACCTTTTGGCCTTTCTATGGTTCCATTCAAAAACTACACAATCTCTTTTCCTTCTCTTCTAGTGACTTAAGTGCTTTTGGAGGTAAAGGTTCAATAAGATTTAGTTCAGAACAAAAGGAATTCGTCTTGTAATGTGGGTACCAAAGAAAAATTTTACATGCTCAAATGGGCTAAAAGGATAATTTTTATCATTGCTAGGCAAATAGACTAAAGGATCAATTAAAGAAACGCATATATCATTTCCTAAACTCACAAGACTTAATCATTTCGCTTCGACTCACACACGGGGCAAGTTCTAGACTAACAAGGGATGACACAGAGTACAACCAAAATCTCACTTCACACAATGCACATGACTTACTTAGGACGACTCAGACTCGACTCTCAAGTTAAAGCAACTAGCACAATCATAATATAATCCAAACACTAGTAACAACAAGAGCCAATAGACGAGCTCAAGCGTCAAAAGAAACATATATACTCTCAAGGCATATAGTTACAAGAATAAAAAAGAAAGTACTCAGTGCAAATACTCCAGCTCTAAGCCCCAACATAAAACATGTCAAAAACATAGATACTCAAGTTCTTCCTGTTCCATTATCAGTTGAAAAAAAAGATTTTTGTATTTTTCTTTAGACTTAAAATCCTCAAGAAAACTGTCTCTATCGTTGGGAAAAGTCCAAAACTTTTTGAAAATTCTACTTAAAAAAAACTACTACCCGATTCAAAGAGTCATCCCTTGAAAAAGAACCATGGTCATAAGAAAAACTAAGAGAGATTATTTCTACCTAATTATTTTTTTAAATTTATTTTTCAAATTATATAAAATAACACAACTAAACTAGCATAGGAATCCACCCAAACAGTCTCTTTACCCCACACTTAAAATTGTGCATCATTTCCAATGCACAATTATAAATACAAGAGGATAAGAAAAACTCCCTGGTAGACTATAGGCCGAAGCATTAGCAGCTCATGGGGTACTCAGACTTATCCCAGACTTGATTCTTTGTGCGGTCCCCCACACTTAGTTCTCACCATCTCACTTGTTTTGCTTTCTTCCGATACTTTGCTTCACATGCTCCTAGAAAATAAAAGGTGACACTAAAAAAAAATTAACAAGAGTAAAAAAAATAAAGCTTGGCTGCCTCCAACAAGCGTTTGATTTAGCATCGCTGAACGACGCGAATTACTTTTTGCCTCCACCTTGAGCTTATGAACTGAACCCCAAGTTTTGACTCAAGCTTATGATTATGCTCTTGGGGCGGTGGAATGAATCTAACTGGCCCAAGGAAAAAATATAGTATTCTACACTCCTTGGCATTTAGATGAGGTGTGTAATCCTGACTTTCTGGCAAGAAGAATTCAAGAATGTAGGCACCTTGTTATTCATTCCTTGACCCCTCAATTGGTTCGGATGACTCTATTCCCATATCATCATCCAAACACAATGTGAAGAAATGTTTGGAATGAGGACTAATGCGCTCAAATACATTAACTTCAAGACTGTCAACATCCTCTACACCAATGACAATAGAGTCAACTAAATATGTATCATCAATGTCCTTGGTTGACTCTAGTATCTCTTGTGCCACATCGACATCCTCCAAATCTAGTTTGATTGATTGTTGTTGTTCTACTCTGTCCTCCTCCATTTGTACCTCAATTTCAGCGTCTAATTCACGCTCTTTTTGTCCACTATCCATAATATTAGCTTGTTGAGCATTAAATACTTCAACTAGTTGACTCACTTGAGCCTCCAAGTTGTGAATAGTAGCCTCTTGCCTTTGTATGTGTAGTTGTTTCTCATTATTTTGTTCCATAAGGCACCTTAGAAAATCCTTGATCTCTTTCAGGTCATCATCCCTAGGTTTTTTATTCCTATTAATCTCATAAGAAAATGTAGAACCATCATAGTAAGGGGTTGAGGGAGGATAAGAAATATAAGCACAACCATAAAAAGTGACCATCTTAACCACCACACATATTGGTGTCGCCCAAACTCACACCACAAATATAGGTTGTGAGGCGATCAAAGCAATAATAAAAACCCAACGCAAGTCGGGGTCGAATCCACAGGGAGTTAGATATAGGATTAGGTATATATCTATACTAGGTATATGATGTGCCCAAGATTGCACTTTCACATATTTGGTTGTTTCTTTCTACTTTTAATGATTATGCTAATGTTTGCAAATGAAAAGCTAAGAGACAATATTTTTGGTGTTGTTGTTTTACAAGTTGATAAAAGATCTAGGGTCGTGACTTCCACCTAAGTGGTTACCTAATGGGGTTGTAAACTCTAGGGCAAGATTGATTGGTCGGGGTTGTAATATAGCAATCGCACGCAATTACCCACTCAATACATCACGGTAGTTAGAGTGATTTTGCCCAATTTGGATCTATCAAGTCCAAATGGGTATTGCACAAAACAAGTGATAAATGCTCAAGTCGGGTCTTACTATCTCTAGATTCAACCCTTTAATTGGGGCTATCAATTTCTTGAGTTCACCCCAATTCCTTGTTAGCCAAGTTTTGCTAGATTTAGTCTCTCTTTCTCAAGCAGAGACTAAGTCAATTAGGCATGAATCAATGTTTGCAACCATTAATTCTTAATTTCAAGCAAGAACTAGGCTAAATATCACTAACCCAATCACAAACAAGCCATAATTCAAACACCCATTAAATACTCACACTAGGGTTGGGTCACAACCCTAGCTACAAATTTAGCTACTCAGGAAAATGTAGAAATTAAAGAAAAAACTTAGATAGAATTAATAATACTTGATTAAGGAAAGAAAATCTAATGTTTAGAAGCTAATCTAGAATAATGTTACCCAATACAGTAAACAAAAATGGCTCAGGTGCTCCCAACTTACAAAACTTCACCCAAAAATGATAAAAAGTTCTATTTATACTAAGTTGAAAATATCTGACAAAATTGCCCCTGCAGAGGTTGTGCGGTCCGCACAATGAGACTTGCCTTGACAGGTTCCTGTTCTACGGCTGCACAATTCTGGGTTGCGACCGCACTCCTTCAACTTCTGCGGACCGTACATTTATGAGTGTGGCCGCACTCTTGCTTCTGCGGCCGCACAATTATAGTGCGGTCCGCACTCCTTGAACTTGGGATTTGGCATCGTGGGACTTCTGCGGAATGCACATTTCTGAGTGCGGCCGCGCTCTTGATTATGCAGCCGCACAAAAATGGTGCGGTCCGCATTTCTTCTTGACCTTAAATCTCATCTCTCTACATTTTGTCTTCTGTAGCCGCACCAGAATTGTGCAGTCCGCACTTTGCATAACATTCCTTATCAGAGGCTATCTTCATGATCTGCGGCCGCACTCAATATTGTGCGGTTCGCACAGTGCCCTTTTAGCCTTGTTTTTGTCCTTATCCAAGATTACTCCTTCTTGAGTTGATTTCCATCTCTTTGGCTCATATTCTAACACTCCTACAAGAAAGCACATTTCATTAGTTTTCGGAAATACCTTTAAGCAATTTTGAGCTAAAGCGCGAGTAAAAGAGTGCAAATAAGTAGTCAAAATCCCTACTTATCAACTCCCCAAACATAAGCTTTTGCTTGTCCTCAAGCAAATAAGGTAAATCACACCTCCACAGTAAAAGAGCTATTTCATCTGACCTAGATTGAATTAAACACACATCAATTGGGACCAATAATTACCCACAACACGTATGAATTATCAACAATGCAATGATTTGACTTTTTGAGTATAATAGTTCTAATGTGACACTAAAGCATCAAGAGTTAACTCTATTAATCAAGGATTCTCTCTCTATTGTGTAGGTCATTGTGGATCCCAAACTCCTACTCCTTTACTCTCCACTAGCATATCTCACTTTCGAATGCCACACTCGATGCAAGGATTGTGAAAAGTTCGTTCATCTCTCTCAAAAGAATGTCACAAGTCCAACTCTAAGTACCATAAGCTTTCCCCTTTTGTAAATCACCAGTAATGTAAGCTAACGCAACTTGAAATCATGTAGAGCTTTTTCGGGATGTAATGAAGGCTTTTGGACCAAGGTAGGACTTGTTGGAATAGAATAGTTTCATCTTTCCTTAAGCACTCCATTTTCTCTTTTTTTTGGCTCATACTTTATCGACTCTTTCAGTCATTTTCTTTTTTCTCGGGGGAACTAGAGAGCCGCAATATCACTCTTTCTTGGTCATGATAATCATTTTTCTCCTTCTTTATTTATTCCATGCCCTTTCATTCTTGCTTTTCTTTGAATCCCTTCAATTCTTCACTTTATTCACTTTCTTTTGGCTTCTTTTTGTTCTTTCTTTCTTTTCTTTGCCTTTTCTTTTCTTCATTTATTTCTCCTTTCTGTACCTTTATATCACTTTTAAACTCCTCTTCTCTCCCCCAAACTTTTGTTTTTGCCAACTATTTCTCAAGAATGCTAAGGAACGATCGGGTTCCAAGAGAGGGTCAATACAAAATAGATTAAGGTTTGTAACGTGGTTATTGAAAGAAAACGGGCTTAGGCTCAAATGGGTTGACTAGGGATGTCACTTTGGTAGGCTATGGAAGATTTTAAATTTCAAATTTCAAATTGGATCAAGGAGAGCCTACGATCATTTCTCAAGCCAAGCTACACATAGAATTTCGCCTAGAAAAATAGTCGGGGGTAAGTTCTAGACTATTAGCACGGGTACTTGGACTTGTAATTCAATACCTCACCTCTCACAGTGCTAGATTGTTAAAGAGAGAGGAGTCAAGGTCCCATAACAACCCTAGTTAAGATTTAGAATCATAAATGGTTCGACTGAACCACTCGATGACTGTTTTAGTCAACACAAGAGTCAAAAGGTCACAACTAGAGCTATTTTCTTTCAACCACTTATTTTTAACCATAAGGTCGTAGGTAAATGTGTTGGTACTAAGTGAAACATGCTTGAGACCCTTTTATTCAATACTACTATTTTTGCGTAAACATAAAAGAAAACGGATTCAATCCCTTAAGAAGGTTGTCATACCATCCATCTTTGGGAAGAGTCACCTGGTTCACACCAAACCCACATTGGGAAAGAACTGTATCATTAAGAAAACCAAAGGCTTATTGTTCACTCAAAACGCAAAAAAGAAGCTAACAAATCCAAAAGAAAATACTAAAGTAAATAAGAAGTTATACTACCAAGAAAGACAAACTAAAGAAGCTATGAAATAAACTACAGAAAGTAAATATATACATAAGGAAACTAAATATATACATCAAATGAAAGGGAAGAATATATACATACCAAAGAGAAAATAAAGATAAAAGAAAAATAATTTAAGAGTGATTACAGGCCAATGTCAATGTCAAATCAATCAAAATAGACCACCACCCCCCCCCCCGAATAAAAATAAGCATTGTCCCAATACTTAACCAAAAAAATAAGAACAAGGAAAGGTAGAGAGTTAAGAGAACTCCCTATGTGGTCTCAGTCTGCATGGCATCCGCAGCACCCTCGGTCTTCTCTAACTGTATCATATCATCAACTGGCTGAGGGACAATAGGGTTGCTGAGCATCTGGAGCATCTCCTTAGCAGTGTGGGCAGTAGCGTCCGACTCCTCAGACTGGCCGGTTGCTACCTCTGATGCCTCGGGTACTACTGGTGCCGCCTGTGTTACTGGGACTGAAGGTGCTGTCTCCATAAGTAAATCCAGCGGTAGATCACCAGCAGATGCAATCTTGGATATATCTTTTCTCAACCTCCCCACTGACTTCTTCGATGCCTGAGACTTCCGCATCTTCTTCGTTTGCTTCCCCACTCCTCAGTGACCTCCCCATGCACCACCAGAGTCTCAATAATGGTCTTCTGGTTTTTTAGAATCTTCTTCAATGTTTCCTCCACTAACGGAGGTACCTTGGTGCTGTTGAGGCAGAAGATTGTGCTGCTACAGTATTTGATGTGTCAGACAGCTTTGAAGTAGTTGCCTGCATTTAGTTGTTGCGACTCACCAATGTCTAGGAGACTCACAGTGCAGTCTGTGGATAAGTGGATGAGGCTAGCACTGATAATAGAGCTGATGGTCTAGAAGAAGAAGGTGGTGGCATGGCTGTTGTCCTAGTGGAAAGACCGGCTGCTGTAGAAGGCATGTCATCTGTGGAAGGCTCAGCAGCTGAATAAGTAACTATTATTGTTGGCTCCTCAGACTAGCCAGCGGAGGTAGTTGCCTTACCCTTGAACTTCGGGTTGTCAGCACCCTGTAGGTCGTACCATAAGAAAGGCTTCTTGGCCTTTACTTTTGTATCATATTGCCTAGGATCCACCTTTTGATCATTGAAATACTCTGTGAGGAAGTTCAGGTATGGGTATAATCTCTCATCTTTATAGACAATTGAAGTGATGTTGGTGGACATGATGGAACCAACATTGATCGGGTACCCAGCCATAATCGAAGCCACCAGAACTGCTCGGGGAATTGGGAGGTTGTTATCATTTAAGCACATATCAATACGGCTACACACGAAGGTCTACCACCCTTTGGCTTCAAAATTTAGGGTGGCTCGAACTATGGGAACCCCCGGAGATGGTGATCCTCGAGCAGCCAAAATCTCAGCTAGCCACAGGTGAGCTGCATCACCCATAGCCAACTTTTCCAAATATTAGACCGCCTCGACTTCTTCAAAGACCACATAGGCATTCAGAGCACATGAGTCGTTCAGATTCTCAGTTTTGTTACCTTGGTACCCTTATTAATATGAGCCACATTGGCATAAAATTCTTTAACCAAGTGCTCATTTGCATCAATGACATTGTGGGTGAACCATTTCCATCCCTTTCACTCTCGGAATTGTCTAAGGACATTAGGGTTGTGAATGTCCAAATCCTTCATTAAAAACGGTCGCTCAAGTGTGAGCGATCTCTGGGGCCACCACTCTCTGAATTTTTTGAAAGTAGTTAAGCTGATGAATCTGTCTTCCCACATCTCTTTCCTCCTCGACCTCTCAAGGCCGCCCACTCAAGTGTCACCTCCTCTACCATCATCCGGGACATCATTATCATCATCTATATTGACTGGTACAGTCGGGGCATGTAAGGAAGAGGGCTCAGAATCTTGGCTACCCTCTTCCGAACCCTCAGAAGAACTAGCAGGTGTAGAGGATTCATCGCTCAAGTGGAATTTACCCGGGACTTGTTTGGGTTGATATTGGGTATCAGGCAGCGCTTGCACAGATTTACCCTCAGAAGCTTCCCAAGACGGGAGATACTCACTGGACTTAGAGGGTTCAGGAACTTTGTTGGCGGTTTCTTTCTTGCTTATGGCTCTCTGTATGGCTAGTGGTAGGTTACTTTTGCCTCAGCCTCGGGAGGATTCACCTCTCCCTTTAGAAGCATCACCTTGACCACGTGATCTAATCATTGTCTGCAATTAATAGCAATAAGAATCAGTTAGAGCTCAAAATAAGGCACACATATGCATGATAGTTGCAGGAATCAGACTATAGAAGAGGCAGTGCGAACCGCACAAAAATGAGTGCGGCCGCAGTCTTCCAAGTGCGGACTGTATAATTTTAAAGTACAACCGCACAACCCCAGGTTCAGACTACTGGGTTCTCTTATCATTCAACAGTGCGGACTGCACAATTTTTCTAAGGACCGCATAATTTCACTGTGGACCGCATAATTGTGAGTGCGGTCCGCACATTGCAAGCACCAATTTTACCCTATTTAAGAGCTATGTGGACAACACAAAAATGTGTGCGGCCTCACAATTCAAACAGTGATAGCACTACACTTAGGGTTCTTACATTTTTTCACAAATTAAACATGGTGTGCACAAATTGACAAGATTAGAAGTCTACCCAGCCTCTAATAAACATATACGAAGCTACCCACATGATTTTGAAGCGCATATTAAGCATATTTGACATTTTTACACCTAAAAATAACTAAACTAATCAAAGAAAACAAAAACAAAAATGAAGAAGAATGAACAAAAATTTAACATGGATTGAACATACCAGTAGTGGATTATACAAGTGAGAATCTAACTTGATGAAATGAGGGAAGATTTAGAACTAACAAGATATGCACTGTGTTTGCTTCGGGCTTGGGAGTTCAGAGATCGTAAAGTGTGAATAGTGTTGAAAAGCCCTTTTTATACTTTGACCAAGTCAGGTCCAGAACTTACCTGAGTGCGGCTGCACAATTTGAGTGTGGTCCGCACGCTTTACCTGAAACTTTGAAGAAGCTCTACGGTCCGCAAAAAGTGAGTGCGGGCGCAAAATTTGTGCGGACCGCACAATTTTATGTGCAGTCGCAAATTGTTAATGAACTTTTACAGGCCAATCTTCAGAGAGCATGCACTTTTGATCTTCCAGTTGTATGACCACACACAAAATTGTGCGGCTGCAGAGTGATTGTGCGGTCCGTATAATTCTGGTGTGGTCCGCACTTTTGTGACACTTAGCTAATTTTTCTTGCACAGTCCCTGCAATACACACTCATTCCTACATACACTTCAAAACTAGTTAACACAAAACAAAGCATATCTAATCCAAATAAGAAAAACAACAAAAAGAAAAAGACACATGGGTTGCCTCCCAAGAAACACCTGATTTAACGTCACGGCATGATGGAGATTACCAATCATTTGACACAATAATGTTTAACCCGGTGCTCATTGACTCTAAGCACTTCATCGTTCTTATTTTTCAAATCGATAGCACCAAAGGGGGTTACATTCACCACTTCAAAGGGGCCACTCCATTTTGACTTCAACTTTCCTAGAAACATCCGTAACCGGGAATTGAACAATAGCACAAGATCACCTTCTTTAAACTCCTTGTTGTGGATGTACTTGTCATGGAGGTACTTCATCTTCTCCTTATATAGGGAAGAACTTGTGTAGGCATTATACCGGAATTCATCAAGCTCATTCAATTGTGTCACTCTTAGGTTTGCGGCGACATCCCACTCAAGGTTCAACTTCTTCAAAAAGCCTACATGGCCATATGCTCAAGTTCCATCGGAAGATGACACGCCTTCCCAAATACCAATCAATATGGAGACATCCCAATCGGTGTTTTGTAGGTTGTACTATAATCCTAAAGAGCATCATCAAGTTTTATTGACCAATGCATTCGGTTGGCATTCACAGTCTTTGACAAAATACTCTTGATCTCCGGGTTGGAGACTTCAACTTGTCCGC
Source organism: Nicotiana sylvestris (assembly GCF_000393655.2). Classification (NCBI taxonomy): domain Eukaryota; kingdom Viridiplantae; phylum Streptophyta; class Magnoliopsida; order Solanales; family Solanaceae; genus Nicotiana; species Nicotiana sylvestris. Next base: position 128,143,477 of record NC_091058.1, on the reverse strand, counting down.
TTGCTTGAGGATGGTGGGGGTCGAGACTTTGTGAGTCACACCATACTTGGTGAGTAAGGTATCAAAATCCTTATTGCAAAAATGTGAACCCCCATCACTAATAATGGCCTTAGGAGTATCGAATCTTGTGAAGTTGTTCTTCTTTAGAAATGCCACAACACTTCGAGCTTCGTTGTTAGGTAAAGACACGGCTTCAATCCATTTTGACACATAGTCCACAGCTACCAAAATGTAAGTGTTCCCACAAGAGCTCATGAACGGTCCCATGAAATCAATACCCCACACATCGAAAATATCTATCTCCAAAATGGTGGTGAGAGGCATTTCATTCTTCTTTGAGATTCCACCAGCTCTTTGGCATTCATCACAATGCTTGACAAGATCACTAGCATCCTTGTAGAGAGTAGGCCAATAGAATCCACAACTCAACACTTTTGTAGCTGTTCTCGCTCCATCATGGTGACCACCATAAGATGAAGAGTGGCAAGCCTCAAGAATTCCCATTTGTTCTTCCTCCGGCACACATCATCGGATCAACCCATCGGTACATATTCGAAAAAGATATGGCTTATCCCAATAATAGTCAAGGCAGTCCTATTTGAGCTTCTTCCTTTGGTTTAAAGAGAAGTCATTCGGTACAATTCCGCTCACAAGATAATTGGCTAAATCGGCTAACCACGGCATCTTGGTCATTGAAATGGCTAGCAATTACTTGTCGGGGAAGGAATCATTTATCTCAAGGCCGTCATTTGGCTTCCCCTCCTCCTCCAAACGAGACAAGTGGTTCGCCACTTGGTTTTTACTACCCTTGCGGTCTTGAATCTCTAGATCAAACTCTTGCAATAGAAGCACCCACCGCATCAACCTTGCCTTAAAATCTTTCTTGCTCATCAAATACCGAAGCACCACATGGTTGGTGTGAACAATTACATTTGTACCCATCAAATATGGGCGGGACTTCTCCATAGCAAAAACAATAGCAAGTATCTCCTTTTCGGTCAGTGTGTAATTGACTTGGGCATCATTCATGGTCTTGATAGCATAGTAGACCGGATGGAAGATTTTGTTGATATGTTGCCCCAAAATTGCTCCAACCGCCACATCACTAGCGTCACACATGAGCTCAAAATGTAAGCTCCAATCTGGTGAGGTAATAATAGGAGTAGTAGTCAACTTGAACTTAAGCAACTCGAATGTCTTCATGCAATCTTCATTGAAATGGAACTTGGCATCCTTCTCCAAAAGTTTACACAAAGGGTTTACCACCTTGGAAAAGTCCTTGATGAATCGACATTGAACCCAGCATGACTCAAGAAGCTCCCAACTCCCTTCACGGATGCAGGGGAGGGAGTTTGGAGATCACCTCAAATTTGGACTTGTCGACCTCAATACCATGCTTTGAAATTTTGTGGCCGAGGACAATGCCTTCCTCGACCATGAAGTGACATTTCTCCCAATTCAACACCAAATTTGTTTCATCACATCTAGCCAAAACCCTATCCAAATTGTTCAAGCAATCTTCAAAAGAATTCCCAACCACAGAGAAATCATCCATGAAGACCTCAAGAATATCCTCCACCATGTCGGTGAAAATAGCTATCATACACCGTTGAAATGTAGCTGGTACATTACACAAACTAAATGGCATCCGCGAGAATGCGAAAGTACCATAGGGGCAAGTGAAAGTAGTCTTCTCTTAGTCCTCAGGAGCAATAAGGATTTGATTGTAGCCAGAGTATCCATCAAGGAAGCAATAAAAAGCACGTCCGGCCAACCTATCAAGCATTTGATCAAAGTAAAAAAACAAAAAACGTTGAAAATCAGAAGTATCTCTTGGAAACGGAAACTACAATATTATTCAATGAACTTATTGATCTTATTACAGAGAACCTTGACATAATCTGACATGAAGTCAAAACTCAAAAGCACATAAACATGTACGGCTTGGTACGTAAATAAATACAATACTTTCAAAACATATATAGTTCGAAAACTTTACGAGATATACAACTAATATGGAAGGGGGGAATGATCTTTTTGAGTGACTTTGTTGAGCATCCTATAGTCCATGCACACTCTCCACCGGGTGACAGTTCTTGTGGGTATCAATTTATTCTTGTCATTTGTTATCACAGTCATGCCCCCTTTCTTTGGGACACATTGCACTTGAAAGTTCCACGAGCTATCAAAAATGGGGTAAACAAACCTGGCATCTAATCACTTGATTATATCCTTCTTGACCACCTCTTACATTGCTTTATTTAGCCTCCTTTGATGTTCAACGGAGGGTTTGGCACCCTCCTCCAAAATAATCTTGTGCATGCAAAAGGCGGGGCTTATGCCTCGGATATCAGCCAATGTCCATCTAATTGCTCTTTTCCTCCTTTGTAGCACCTCCAATATGGACTCTGCCTGCATGTTAGTTAAACAAGAAGAAAGGATAACCGGTAAAGTAGAAGAAGGGCCAAGGAATTCATACTTGAGATGCGGAGGCAATAGATTTAACTCCAAAGTAGGAGGCTCCTCGATTGAGGGCTTTGTTGGAGGAGTCTTTCGATTTTCAAGATCCAAAGATAGCTTGCGGGGCTCATAAGTGTACAACGCCATCCCTTGAAATGCACTCACACACTCCGCATAGCCTTCTTTCTCCTCATAATCATTAAGATTGAGCAAAACGACTTCCAAATTATCCTCAACATTCATTGTAGCACTAGCATCATCAATAATCACATCTGTTACCAAATCCACGAACAAACAAACTTTATTGCTATTCGGTTGCCTCATAGATTTGCACACATGGAAGACTACCTTTTTGTCACCCACCCGAAAAGTGAGCTCACCGGCTTTCACATCAACAAGAGCATTCCCTGCAGCGAGAAAAGGTCTACCCAAAATGTTAGGCACCTCATAGTCCACTTCACAATCAAGAATCACAAAGTCTGTCGGGAGGATGAACTTGTCAACACGAACTAACAGATCATCAAAATACCCAATGGCCTCTTCATTGTACGATCCGCCATTTTCAACCTCATGGATGTGGGTCTTGGTTGACCAATTCCCAACGTTTTGGACACTGAGTAGGGCATCAAGTTGACACTCGCCCCAAGGTCACATAAAGCTTTGGCAAAGTCGGCACTCCCAATAGTGCAAGAAATTGTGAAAGCGCCAGGATCTTCCAATTTCGGAGCCATTGAGTGCACAATAGCACTCACTTGATGTGTAATCTTGATAGTCTCACAATTCATTGATCTTTTCTTTGTCACCATTAGCCTTTGGCACTACCTATTCTGGCATGTCAATCACATGTTCCCTAGACGGGTTCACTTCTTCTTGCGTCTTCTCCACATTTTCATCAATATCAATTCTCACTTCTTAATTAGCTTGAACCACATTGCTTGGAAATTCATCTTATTGAACCACAACATCTTCATCCACATTTCTTCTTTGATTTGAGGTGGTTGCATCTCCACCTTTTCCACTTCGTTTAGTCACGACTATAGCATGTCCCGTATTATTCCCACCCTTTGGGTTCACCACCGTATCACTTGGTAGTGCCCCCTTAGGACGAGTGTTCAAAGCTTGTGAGATTTGTCCTAATTGAACTTCCAAATTGCGAATAGAAGTGTTGTGAGAGGCTAGTTGAGCATCGGAGTCGGCATTCTTCTCCATCATCTGTTTAAACATGTTCTCAATTCTACCCATTTCATTGTTAGAAGAGCTCAGACCTTGAGAAGTATAGAGAGGTGGATTGCTCGGTTGTTGGAACATTGGGAGCCTTTGAAAACCCGACCCCTGGTTGTTGTTATTGTTCTACCCTCTTTGATGTTTCCTCCCCAATTGGTTTAATTTTTTCCATCCCTATTGCCTTGATTATTGCCTCCCCAATTGCCTTGGTTACCTTGATTATTCCAATTGCCTTGATTATTGTTACTACCACTCCAATTTTTTTGGTGGCCTTGATTGTTCCAATTTCCTTGATTGCCTTGTGACCTCCATTGTTGTTGATTTTGTCCTTGAGCATTATTTTTTTGTCCTTGATAATTGTTGACATATTGCACTTCTTCCTCTTGCCCATTGAACGAATCACCTTGGTCATACCCACTATCATCTTGCACGAATTGATCCGGATGGAATTGCATTTGTTGACATTCTTGTCGTCTCTTGTTTATCATCATATTGACACCTTCAATCGCATTCACTTGTTTCGGCGCTTGAACTTGTTGAAGCTGAGCTTTGGCCAATTGATTCATTGTAGTTGTCAACTTGGCAATAGCTTGCCCATGATCATGTAGTTCCTTGTGTAGGTGAATGATATTTGGGTCGCCTTGAGAAACATTGGCTCTTCTTTGCCATGCCGATGAGGTATCCACCATCTCATCCAAAATTACACAAGCTTCGGCATAAGGCGTATTCATGAAGTTCCCACTGACGAGTTGATTTACCACACATTGATTTGTTGTGTTAACCCCCATGTAGAAGATTTATTGGATCATGACCTCGGTCATATCATTACTCGGGCATTCTTTAACCATGGTACGATATATTTCTCAAATCTTGTGCAATGGCTCATTGGGCTTTTGCTTGAACGCAAGAATCTCATCCCAAAGTGTAGCCATATGCCCCAGAGAGAAGAATTTGGCAATGAATTTTTCCGCTAACTCATCCCATGTATGGATGGAATGATTGGGCAATCTCTCTAACCAATCCAATGTTTTTCCCCGTAGAGAAAAGGGAAATAGCCTCAACCGCAGTGCGTCCTTGGAGACATTGGTTTGCTTGCTCCCCCAACAAGTATCGATGAACCCTTTGATATGCTTGTAAGCATTTTGACTCGGAGCCCCGGTGAAGAATCCTTATTGCTCAAGTAGTGTAAGAATCACATTGGTGATTTGGAAGTTGCCCGCCCTAATGCAGGGCGGGACTATAGCACTTGCATAACCCTCATTCGGAAACACCCGGTGACCTGCCACTCTTGGTAGAGGTAGGGGAGGGACGAGAACATTATCATGAGGTGGTCGGCCTCGCCTATTTGCTTGAAGTTTGGAAAGAACCTCATCTCCTTGATCATCATTCAGTTCCTCCCCCAATGGCATATTCCCAATACACTCGTTGTTGAGAGCCATTCTCGTACCTATAATCAATTCAAAAACAAAGTTAGTGACTCGGAAGGAAAAGAAGACAAATCACACAAAAACCTAGATATATAGCTAAATCCATTTAACTCCCCGACAATGACGCCAAAAATTGGTGTCGCCTAAACTCACACCACAAATATAGGTTGTGAGGCGGTCGAAGCAATAATAAAAACCCAACACAAGTCGGGGTCGAATCCACAGGGAGTTAGATATGGGATTAGGTATATATTTAGACTAGGTGTATGATGTGCCCAAGATTGAACTTCTACATATTTGGTTGTTTCTTTTTACTTCTAATGATTATGCTAATGTATGCAAATAAAAGCTAAGAGACAATATTTTTGGTGTTGTTGTTATTCACGCTGATAAAAAACCTAGGGGTGTGACTTCCACCTAGGTGGTTACCTAATGGATTGTAAACTCTAGGGCAAGTTTGATTGGTCGGTATTGTAATATAGGAATCACACGCAATTACCCACTCAATACCTCTCGGTAGTTAGAATGATTTTGCCCAATTTGGCTCTCTCAAGTCCAAATGTGTGTTGCACAAAACAAGTGATAAATGCTCAATTCGTGTCTTACTATCTCTAGATTCAACCCTTTAATCGGGGCTATCAATATCTTGAGTTCACCCAATTCCATGTTAGCCAAGTTTTCCTAGAATTAGTCTCTCTTTCTCAAGTAGAGACTAAGACAATTAGGCATGAATCAATATTTGCAACCATTATTTCTTAATTTCAAGCAAGAACTAGGCTAAATATCACTAACCCAATCACAAACAAGTCCTATATCAAACACCCATTAAATACCCATACTAGGGTTGGGTCACAACCCTAGCTAGAAATTTAGCTACTCAAGGAAAATGCAGAAATAAAAGAAGAAACTAAGATATAATTCATAATACTTGATTAAGGAAAAAAAATCTAATGTTTAGAAGCTAATCTAGAACAATGTTACCCAATACAGTAAACAAAAATGGCTCAGGTGCTCCCAACTTACAAAACTTCACCTAAAAATGACAAAAAATTCTATTTATACTAAGCTGAAAATATCTGACAAAATTGCCCCTGCAGAGGTTGTGCGGCCACATAATTTTGTGTGCAGTCCATACAATGAGACTTGGCTTGATAGGTTCCAGTTCTACGGCCGCACAATTCTGGGTTGCGGCCACACTCCTTCAACTTCTGCGAACCACACATTTATAAGTACGGCCGCACTCTTGCTTCTACGACCACAAAATTATAGTGCGGTCCGCACTCCTTGAACTTGGGCTTTGGCATTGTGGGACTTCTACGTTTGAGTGCGGCCACGCTCTTGATTATGGCCGTACAAAAATGGTGCGGTTCGCATTTCTTCTTGACCTTAAAATCCTATCTCTCTGAACTTTGTCTTTTGCAGCCGCACCAGAATTGTGTGGTCCGCACTTTGCATAGCATTCCTTGTCAGAGGCTATATTCATGATCTGCGGCCGCATTCAATATTGTGCGGTCCACAAAGTGCCCTTTTGGCCTTGTTTTTGTCCTTATCCAAAATTGCTCCTTCTTTAGTTGATTTCCATCTCTTTAGCTGATATTCTAATTTCTAACACTCCTGCAAGCAAGCACATTTCATTAGTTTTCGGGAATACCTTTAAGCAATTTTGAGCTAAAGCGCGAGTAATTAAAAGAGTGCAAATAAGTAGTCAAAATCCCTACTTATCACATATCACACACATTCCACACATAAGATTGAGTTGGTGCATATAACTCCCTTTCGGGAATATTTTGATAATTTTGCCATGGGTGATTTCCTCCACAATATGCATAAGGAGGATCAAAAGTAGAATTACCAACATCGAAACTCTCATAATTCCAAGATGCCATGTTTCTAAATTTAACAAGTAAAACAAAAATAAAAAAATCAAAAACAAGAAAACAAAAATAAAAGTTCAAACTTGCAACCTAGCAATATGTACACCTACAGCTACATCATTAGTTCCCCAGCAACGGCACCAAAATTTGATCACATCCAATTCTAGTCCTAAAAAGGATAAGCGGTCGCTGCAAATATAATCCGATCTAAAAGTCCGGAGTCGAATCTCATAGAGAACTAAGGTTTAACTACAACTGTTCACTATCACCAAGAAGACAATCTTGAATAATTCCTAAGTTATAAATATTAAGATTCTTATGTCTAAATAATTAACTAACAAATTTAAATAGTAAATTAACAACTAAAGATACTAAGGGTTGGAGACAAGATTAAGGAGGTCTAGAGTTATAATTTTTTCAATTGTCGGAATCCTTCCCGCTACATCTCCTATAATTTCTCCTAATTATTCTCTACTGATCGTGAGCACTTCAGGTGTCGTAATTCTCTCCCGAGCAACTACCATAATTTACTAGACATATTCTCCCGAACTACGCTAGCTGGCATAATCTTACCGCTCACTATGACCACGTCAAGACTTTGTTATTCCTAAACCCACCTTTAAACCTGCCGTATTGATTCTTCATATACGTTAGGAGTGACGTTGTTCAACAACTACCTAAATATGTATTCTTTCCCAAGAAATACATAATAAATAGGTACAGCCAATTGATGACCATTCAATCAACAGAAATAAGCACGTAGTTAAACAAGTAAAGAAATTCAAAAGTTAAATTATATTCAAACTTAACAAAATTCATCCTCCAAAAGGTTCCATCAAACCCTAAATAATAAATTAGCTACTCATAATAGTATGTGAAAATACAATACTAAAATTTAGGCGTAATACATACGGAGACACCTAAAGTTGGCACAATCTTTCACTTAGACACTTAAATTAGTCCTCTTTCCAATTAGACATAAGAATTCATTTCAAACTGTACCAATTAAACACAAAACTATGACATGGAAAAGAAAGTATTTCTTAGTCTCCTTGAGCGCGTGAATGAAATAAACATGGCATTTTCCAATTAATTAAATATTAAAAATATATTTGACCACAAAAAACCCTATTTTCACTAAATCCCCCATCCCCCCCCCCAACCCCAAACTGCGTTCCATCATCTTCTTCATTTTCCCACCATATCAGCTCCCCCACTATCGTATAGTACATTTGTTTTTTTCCCCTTTCATTTTTCCATATGAAACTTTTCTTTTATTCATTTTTCTTGTTTTCACACTTAAATCTAAAGGGTTCGCCAACTATTCTTTTTTCCCCCTTTTATTATCTCACTATCTATCTCTTTGAGTTTGACCCGTTGCCACCTACGACAGCTTCTTTGCTCCCCTCCAATGGCTACCCCTGAGAAGTAACCATCTAAGTTAATATGTGAAAGAAACTCCGCCGGCGAACTCTGCTGCCGGAGAAAATTACTACTACCGGCGGATTCAAACAGACCCGGATCGCCGGTGAACCTAGTTTTCGGCTTAACAAGCTCCGTAAGATGCTGCTGAGTAGTTGATGGGTGGGGTGGTGGTTTGTTGGGTGAGTGTAAAATGGGAGAAGAAGGGTTAAGAACCACTTCGTTTTCGGTATCGGATTCAAGAAGTGCCTCTAACCATGTTGCCGGAGCTGAATTTTAGTGGAAATAACACTATATAGCTGAGGTGGACAGTGAGGTGGACAAAAAATGATGTGGCACGATTTTTAATGGTTACTTTTGCCATGTAGACGGAGATTGCAGAACACGTGCTTGGTTAATTAATAAGCCAGCAAAAAACGTGTCTAATTGGTATGAGAATTGCCTAAGAAACGTGTCTAATTGGAAAGAGGCCTAGTTTAAGTGTCTAAGTGAAAGATTGTGCCAACTTTAGGTGTCTCCGTATGTATTAGGCCTAAAATTTATAACTAACAATAGAAAACAGGAAGAAGAAAGGAAAAATACGTGGTTGAATCTTCCTCCTTGCTCCTAGTATATTCTTGGCTCCAAAGGTATTGTGTAACCCTAAAATAGTGTTTCCTCCTCCAAAGTTATATTTTAGGATGTATTTATATGACCTAGACAGGGTGGAGGGCCGTCCAAGGCAATCCAAGATCAGATAGGAGAACTGGAGGGCGCGTCTGCCTTCGCGCACCGCGCAGCCATAGACGCGGACTTAGCTTTTGTAATTTTTCAGTTCGCGAAGCGATCCGTGCCTTCGCTTCGCTGTTTTGTGCCTTCATTTTTCTCCTTTTTCGCGTCCGTTTTCGTGCACGCACAAAATTGGACGAGCTTCCAATTCTTTCCATCTCTCTTTTTGTGTCGAATTGTCATCTTTTGATCATTTATCATCTAAACTCGTTCCTATGCATAAGAAACACATAATGAGCGTATTTTACTTCAAAAACCATGTAATCTCCCACGACTCACACAAGAATTAACATGCAAATATACTAAAAAATATGCACTTTTCATCATTTATCAGTGTGTGTCAAAAATAATGAACATTTCAGCTAATATTGAATTCTCAACTCATAAATCATAGTAATTTAAATGTGTAATAGTTTAAAGGTAAAAAAAAAAAAAAAAACTCGGACCCTTCAAATTTAAAAATCTCGAATCCGTTTCTCACAAAAAGTTTGCCTCTCTTTAGAGTGACCCTAAGGATCTATCTGGTCACCAGCCATGCAAATTAAGTTGTATGATATGAGTTGACCCTTTTGCCATGTGACCTTCATTTCGTACGAAGCTTCAAAAGAAGTACTTACTACTAAACTAATAAGAAGACAATTTCAAAAAATAACATAGTAATAATCATATCAAGATTGGAGACAGCCAAAAAATACGTTTTCCCTCAAAAAGTCTTCAAAGCTCGTCTGTCACTTAAACGTTGAATTTGAACTTCAACTGTTCTTTTTTAATTCTTTTCTTTCTACTCGTCAGGTCATCAACAGAGTGTGTATAGAATAATGAATATAAAATAAAAGATGATTGGCGGTCGCCCTCAATTTTTAAATATATATATATTTTTCTTGAACGTTTGTGTGTAAGAATGGCGATAGGAGGAGACTTAGATTCAAGTGAATTTAAATATTTAATAATAGTAGTAGTTTGAAGACAAAGGGCTCCTTTTGTGGAATAACTACAACTATAAGAAACCTTCAAAAACTGTTCAAAGAGACCAACCAAAAAAGGTTTTAATTTCAAGCTATGGAGAAAAAATTGGACAACTCCATCACAGAAACGGTTGTAGCTAGAAATCAAGGCAATAATCATGAAGAAGAAGCAGTCGGGAACTCTTTAAAGGTAAAATTAATCTCTGTTAATTAGATTTCTTCTTCATTCTCTGTGTGCATTTATATTTGAAGTCCAAATTTTATTTTGCTTGGAATTCGACCTCTATATCTTAGTTTCCAGGTTCATGGTAATAATGATATACCTTAATTTCTTGCAGTTAAAAGTCTAAACCTCTCTACCCTGCATTACATCGGGGGGGATCCGATTGAGTCAACTATGATTTTTCTCCCTAATGGCTACCTACCATGGTTTATGGTTTTTTTTTAAATATATGCTTCGGTTTATATCAAACTTTTCAATAGAAAATTAAGAGTCAATTTACATAATTAGATGATGAACCAATGATGGAGTTTGTTATTAAAGGTATGCAGAATTTTGCATAAATAGTGTCCGTCTATTATCACAACTCAACTTGTACGCGAGTTTGAATCTTGAGGTTGTAAAGTAAAAACTTTAGATGACACCCCTGAAGGGTGTTTTCCCAACTGGTCAAGAAATTGAATACTCTTCCCAATCAGTAGACAGTGAAAGTTGCCTTTGATTTAGTGTTATAGCTGTATGAGATGTGGCATAGTTATTTTCTATGAAATATACGTTTGGTTGAATTGAAAAAAAAAAAAACAAGCTTACGAAAAGACTACGAGGATGTTTGGCTAAGCTTATAAGCTGGTCAAATTGGCTTATAAGTACTTTTTGGCTTATCTACGCGTTTGGTAAAATTAAAAGTGCTTATAAGTTAAGTGCTTATAAGCCAAACATAAGCCAAAAGCCATAAGTTGGTTTCCCCCAACTTATCAAATTTCAGCTTATAAGCACTCTAAGTTTGACCAAAATATTTACTATTCTATCCCTAAAATACTTCTTTTTAAAACAAAACTCTTTGTATACCTAATTCTTCAGCTACTTATTATTAATTTCAGCACTTTTGTCCAAACACGTAACTGCTTATTTTTTAAATCAGTTTCAGCACTTAAAAATGCTTTTTAGCACCTAATGTTTATCAGCTATTCCAAATCAGCTAAGCCAAACGGGTTCTATATACTGCCGAAATAATCCACCTCTTGCTCGTCAATGGGAAAATGATGTTTGACTGAATTGTACTATTGTGAATGTAGGCTGATGAATTTAAGTCGGCCATAGCAGAAGTCAATGAGCTCAGACTAGAGAACGCAAGACTAAGAGTGTTACTCGAGCAAATACGGAAAGATTACAATTCTCTCCAAACTCGCTTCTCTAATATTTGTCAACCAGATCATAAGAGGAGTGTCAGCCCAACATGTACAACTGAAAACGTTGCTGAAGAAGAATATGAACTAGTCTCTCTTCGACTTGGGCGAAGTCCTAGTCGTAATGAACAGTACAAAAAAGACGATAAGAGAAGACATTCTTGTCAGTCCAGTGATGGGCTTAAACTTGGCCTGGACTACAACAATGAAGTACCTAAATCCGATCCTATGAAGCTCCATACTGATCCAAGCCCGGATAAGGTTTTAGAAACAAAAACAGTAGACGCCAGAGAATCAGGGCCAGCTAGTGAAGTTGACAGGACAATGAGAAGAGATGACAATGAAGTTTCACAGCCCAGACCAAGTGTTAAAAGAGCTGGTGATGATGAAGTTTCCCAGCCCAATGTCAAGAGAGCTAGAGTCTCTGTTCGGACAAAATGCGACTACCCAACAGTAAGTACAAAAATTCAATTATGATTTAATCTTTTAACGTAGTAAGTGTGAGTTCATTTCTCACTCTTCTTTTCCCTTTCCCCGTGTATGTAATACAGATTAATGATGGTTGTCAATGGAGGAAATATGGACAAAAGATATCAAGAGGTAATCCATGTCCACGTTCATATTATCGATGCTCAGTCGCTCCATTGTGTCCAGTGAGAAAACAAGTCCAACGATGTGTTGAAGATATGTCCGTATTAATCACAACTTATGAAGGAACACATAACCATTCACTTCCAATTGAGGCTACTGCTATGGCCTCCACTACTTCAGCTGCTGCTTCAATGCTTCTTTCTGGATCATCAAGTTCTCAATCAGCTAATAAAGATTTGAGAAATTTGCCTAATAATTCGAAAACAACACCTCTTTATTTATCCAATCCTCCTTCAAATTCAAATCCTTTTCCCACCATCACATTAGACTTCACCACATTCCCAACTACTTCATCATTCACTAGTTTCAACTTCCCTTCCAATTTCCAATCCAATACAAGATTTCTTTCTAACAGTTTGAACTTTTCTTCGCCTGAACCGGACACACTATCCAAAATTTTGGGCAGTGGGTATGTAGATTATGATTGTACTACTACATTACCATATAGCAAGAGCCTCGCAAACATTGGCTCATCAAATCTTGGAAGACCATCCCCTGCCCAAAAACAATTTGACCAACCTGTTCTTGGAAAGAATAATAACAGTAGTAGTAGTAGTAATAAATTGAAGGAGAATTCTTCTCAACAGGCTCTAACGGAAACGTTGACAAAGGCAATAGCATCAGATCCTAGCTTTCAATCGGTGCTAGCTGCTGCTATTTCATCAATGGTTGGTGCCACCAAAACTTGAACTGGAGACTGGATGATCAAATTCAGGTTCCAAATTCAAGTTCCAGAGCACAGATAATTTAAATGATGAAGTTTTGACGCTCTTGTCATTGAAGTTTAGTCAACAAGAGATATTTTAATTAAACGTTTTTTTTTTTTTGTCATTAATTTGATAGCTTTGATATATACACAAATGTAAACTCTTTTGACTGTTTTAATTAGTCATATTGGTGCCCTTTCTTTCATGTTAACTAGTTCCAAACGCACGTGTATATCAAGTCATGTAATATATAATTTTGTAAAATAAATAATAATAATATTAAAATAAAATTTTAAGTAAAATACTTCTCACAAAAATCTTCATCAAAATATTTTTCTCCATACGAAACTTACCCAAATTAGCAAAGATGGAACATTTCAAAATTGAGAATATTCTAATTCTTGTGATAAATTAGTCAAAGAACTAATATCTAATAAATCAACAGTACTAAGTAGCATCTCACACATTGAAATATATAACTTATCAAAGTGTAAGAGTACAAAATCATCTTTAAGGTGCATGGATCAAGAGAGTTAGATCATTTCTTCTAAGTTATGGTAAAAATTATACAATTGGCTCTACAGGTCAATATCTTATTTCTATATATTTGTCCAGTAGGTAATCTTTTCAAAAAAAATTTGGATGATAATTAGCATAGACTTTACTCAGGAATTTAAGGCTTTAAACAAAAACTCATTGTTAATGCATAATTAGCGTAGAAACTACATATATGCTACGTCAATACAATGACATGTTATTATAACAGTAGTTTTAAAAAAAAAACTAAAGACAATCAGAAGAAGATACACATAGGTGGGGCCACACCTTATTTATCAACCGTTCCGAAGGCATTGACCAAACGCCTTTGCTTTCCTTTTCCTTTCTCACAAAATCCCCCACATAATTGTATCTCATTATCAAAATGCTTGCCAATTGAGTGGAAAAATTGAATTTTTTCCAAGCAGTTTGTTAATTACTTTTCTAGTCTTCTCAAGCTCTTGGGATATAGGAAAATGCTCCACAGTGGCTAACTTTGTAGCCATTTTCCTTTTTCCTATTCATAGCTCTAAAGTTGTTTTCTTTAGAGAAAACTATACTCCTATATCTTTGTTTCCTGAAATATATATCAGTGCAAGAGAAAACTTTATTGCCATAAAAAAATTCGTTTGTAATTTTCATTAGCCTTGCGCGCACTTCTAGTTCTCCAAAACAATATTAGACATTATGAACTTTTAATCCTAAGCCAAGTACATCTACACTTTAAATATTTCTAGTGCCATCTTCATGTGTAACATCCAGAGGCGGGCCTCACCTTGAGGGGTCACGTGACCCCATTAGCCTCGGTATAAATTCTGTATATACATATTATATATATTTATATATATATATATATAGGACCCTTAAATATTTTAAGTGTGCCCCCTAAAACAAAGAGGTGAATGAGAGAAGTAGTTGCTTTGGGCCCTTTAATTCCCAACTGTGATGAGGACGTTGGTTCGAAACCTCCCTTTAGCTTTTTTCTCCTCCTTTTATTTTTATTATTTGAGTACAATATAATTTATATTTAATAGAAAATTGCTTTATCTTTTACTTTTATCTCTTTTTTTTTTAAATTCAATTATAATTTAGTACTAATATATAATAGTCAACTTTATTAATATTTTAATTCTTTGAATAAAATATAATTTATATTCAATAACAAATTGCTTTTTTTTTTACTTTTATCTTTCTTTCTTTTTTTATTTCATTTATAATTTAGTACTAATACACAATAGTCAACTTAATTAATTTTATTCCTTCTCTTTCCATAGTACCCATCTCTCTCTCTCTCTCTCTCTCTCTCTCTCTCTCTCTCTCTCTCTCTCTCTCTCTATATATATATATATATATATATATATATATATATATATATATATATATATATATATATATATATATATATATATATATTATCGCTGGTGATCAGCATACAGTGGTGCTCCCGTCTTGCTCAAATCCTAGGTCCGCATCTGGTAACATCTAGGGAAAATGCATAAGTACCCACCTATACTCGGATTCTCAACTACACACTTTTTCTTTGCAGGAATTCTATTATCCTCCCCCCCCCCCTAAACTTATTTTAAATGGAATTATTTGTACCATAAAATTAGACAACCAAACTCTTGGCAAGTGGTGAGCTACACGCGCCCCCACATGTATTTTTAGTACTTTTTTATTCTTTCTTCTTTTTCTTATCCTTTTTTCTTATTTCTTATTATTCTCATTTTTTTGGTTATTTCATTCTCTTTCTTTTTGTTTTGGTCACCGGCGACATAAAATGGTGGTCGTCGAAATTTCACAAAAATCATTTTTTCGGCGAATTATTTTTTTTCGGCGACATATTTTTATCCCGATCTAAGTGTGTGTTATTTTGTATATATATAATTTTTTCTTGAAAGTATAATTTATGTGTGGGAGGAAGAGCAAAAGAAATAAAAACGAATATAAGCTGAGAAACTTTTTCCAGTTAAAATTTTAATACATTATTTTTTTCTGGCATGGGAAGGTTTTTCGATGATGAAATTTTCCCTCCAAATCTGAGTGTATTTTGTTTTGCTTATGAATAGATCTTTTGAGAGTTTAATTTGTGTGTGAAAAGAAAAAATGGAAGAAAAACGGTTAGACAAAGTCGCCAGTAAATAAATATCCGCCGGAATTAGAGAAGAAACGAAAAAAAGTAAAAGAAAAAAGACAAAGAAAAAGGAAAAGGAAAAGGAAAAGGGAAAAAAAGTAAGAAAAATGGTAAAAAGAATAAAAAATAATTTGAAAATCATTTTTTCTTGCTTTCTCACTCTCCTTTGGGAGAGTGAAATACACACACTCTGTCACACCAGCATTAAGAGTGTAAATAATTTTATTTAAAATAAGTTTAAGGGGATAATAGAATTCCCGCAAAAAAAAGTGTGTAGTTAGGAATCCGGGTATAGATCAGGAGGTACTTATGCATTTTTCCTAACATCTATCTTAACATTTGTAGAAATAAGATTTCAAGCATCACCTTGAAGTTGACATCTTCCTGCGAAACTGTTTGATGCCAAAACGTATAATAATGTGCCGGTTGCACGGAAAGATTTATGTCTAGCTCACCAAATGGTTGCAAAAGACTTGCTGCTCACTCGGCATTTTTTTGAAAAATCTGCAAAAAGTCCATAATAAACTGCGAGAGACGAACAGAAATCTATAGTAGCGGATCATTAATTCCAATTTTGGAGTATGGTTGATGTCTCTGTTACATTTCCATTCATATACTGCCAAGTATTAACTGTTATCTCTTTGCAAATCTTCTCAATATTCCTACATATTAGTTTGTGTCTGCAATATAAAATCCACAGCAAAGGGGAGGATCTCTGGTACTCCATTAAAGTTGAGAGAAATATTGGCATGGTGCTTGTTCGGTTGCGTGCAAGTTTTCTATACAGTATAACAAAAATAAAAAAATACTCTTTCCTATATCAATAACTAATTGGAACGGATGGTAATCAAGAGGTCATAGAATTCTATTGATCAAAGGATCATAGAATATATGGGTTAACTAAGTCTTGATAAATCAATTTGCATATTATGACACAATAACATCATTCTATATTATGTTATTCTGCCAAACAAAAGGCTGCCACCGTTTCCTTAACTTTTGTAGCGTCTTTTCGTTTGCGCTGTTTCCCAGCGTAGTTTTTCTTTTTTTCCAATTAGGGTATTTTAATTTTAGAAGGACATTTATGTAATTTAACTTTTTAGTTTAGAGGTTTATGTTTTTATAATAGTACTAGTCTCCGTACACGTGCGTTACACGTGTTTTCCATATAAATTTCTTACTAAATGCTAAATAATAGTTATAAATCTTTAATATGCGTACATATTTGAAAAATATAACTTTAAGACTCTTTATGAATTTTTGGTACATCTCTATTCTTCTGTCATAACATTGTCATTAAGTTTTGGTATATCTTCCATATGAATATTGATTGCTCCAATAGATGATGTTGGAAGCAATATTTTTTGGCCAACTTTATCTTCCCTATATCCTTCCGCCATAATAGTATTAATTCCGCATTGGCATAATTGTCTTCTCAAGATTGATTGCTCTTTTGTGGAATATTGAAGCCTTACTTTTTCTATTTCAGTACACATGTCATGAACACAATCTTCAATTTCCTCATGTATACCTACAAGTAATATGTGTTTAATATACTAATAAGTGTTAGACTTCAAATTTTTATTGTTAAGTATGAAGAATTGAATTGCTAAATGAGTCCAAGTTAGATAAATTAAAGTATACTCTTTAATGTTCAAGTTACTCAATTTTATATTTTCCAGTAAAATCTTTAAGCTTGATATATCATTATTGGAAAAGTACAATTTGAATTGTATAATGAATCCTCTTTTATCTACTGGCTGAAAATTAGATAATCCATAGCCCATAATATATAGTGTACTCTTCAAAATTACTTCAATTTCATATTTTTCAATTAAATCTTTGAGCATAGTCTTATTCGGGTGACTATAGTCCTTTTTCATAATAGCCTATGCGAGGAGCTCTCCCAAATTAATTAAATGAGGCTTAGATAAAGACAATATAAGTTCAACATAGAACAATAATAGCATGTAAAATAAATTGAAATAGCCCGTAAATAAAGAGAAAAGTGTAGAAGAATTAGTACAAGGATTAAAATGATGGATTTTAATGTTGCTTTGTCGTTGTACTTTCCTAAAATGATCCTGATACTGTAAAAAAAATTACCATCATTTGCAAGAAGTATGTTTCGTGTAAATTAATTTCATGAATGCAACAAACTAAAAGCAGTAGAATGGGGGAAATTACAGAGTTGTTCGTAAATCTGTGTGAATTCATCTTGCTCAAATATAGGATCCTGTCTGCAAGAGTAAGAAGCATAAAATAATATTATTATAAGTAATGTGGCAACATCTTTCACGGAATATCATATTCTAGTCTATTTATATTACGAAAGATTGTATTACAAAGCAATATTAGCAATTAAGATCATTACTTGCAATTTGACATAGGAATGATCCAATAGATCAAGAATTTGCTCGTTATAATTTACTCCACGCGTGCCTCTCATTCTTGTACCAAATCGATATCATCAGACTTAAAATAGAAAATAAAATCAATATTATAAGTGAAAAATTCATCCTAACTATTCTATTCCAATGAAGAAAGTCCCACATAAACTAAGACATGGATTTATGCGAAATTCCTTTGTATCTGTTATTATTATTCTCATATTTGTGATGGCTCTTTCATAAATAATATTTATGACATATTTATATTTAATATAAACATATAATTATTTTTAATTTTTAAAAATAATCTGTAAACGAAATAATGAAGAACATAAATGCTGAACTGGGAATGATCCAATTTAACCAGGGAAAACTCCAAATCCTTATAAACTTCAAAACAAAATGTCAACCCTAAATACTGCTTACTTTCTCCACCAACATTTGAAAGCAACAACCAAATATATTAGAGAATAAGTTAAAATTATAAGTAACAGCGTAAAAGATTATCAGTTTGAATCTAAAGCCTCATTCCTCTAACTGATTCTACTCTATGCCAGGTCTCAAGAAAATGGCAATTTTTTTAGTGTATGGGCACTTTTCAAGATTTAACATCTGGAATATTGGAAAAGAGAAATACCATAATAGTAAAATAGGACTTGTCATAATTGTGCTTTTCAAGAAAGACCAAGTATAAGGAATTAAATTAAATCCACAATTTTCAATTTACTTTCTCTTGTTGTAAACCCGAAGACAAGTAAATTGGGGCTCTAAGAAATTATAAAAGTAGATTTAGAAATTCATAAAAGTACCAGTAACTGAAAATAAGTTGAGAGACAAATACAATAATTTTAAAAAGGAAATAGCGAAAACTAAGCCTTGAAAATTAGAACTCAATTAAACTCTAATCATCTCTAAAATAGAACCATTCCACATAGTATCCCAATTCAATAACAATTTGTAAAAGTAGATTTAGATGAAAATAAGTGGAGAATTAAACAAAAATAAAATTTTTAAAAAGGAGACAAACCTGGTGGCATCTTTAACATGGGCAATCGATTAGTGAGAAAAAAGTGTCATGAGACTTTTTAATTTTTAAAGAGGATAATGGTGGCAACTCTTCTTCAAAAAAATGTCTGTATGCTTGGCGTCTATTCGTAGGGTGACGTCTGTTGTAAGGGACTTTGCTGAAGTGACACACGTTTTAGGTTCTCATATTTAAGTTAATTAAAAGGACACTTTAATAAATAATAAGGGGGTAATTTAGTAATTTGACTTTTAGATTATGATGTTCCTACTTTTAATATATTGTAGATGTAGATAGATTAGCCAAGCAAATTATGTTAGCTTATGCTTTTAGACCTGATTTTCTTAGGTTCTTTTATGGTAGTTAACATTTGGTCAGGGAGGCAAAAAGTTCTCCTAAGTTTTCTTTTAATGGTGGTCATGTCTAAGCCATTTTACTCACATTTCGACTAATTCACTGGATATTTGTTACCATTACACCCATATGGATAGTGGATAACTCTTCCGCAACGATTTAGACAATGGAAATATATTATTTACCTAGTGTGTTCACACACTAAAATTTGAACCTTGATTCCCAAGGTTGTCTCTCCGACCCTTCGACCATCAGGATGTTGTTATGGTTTTGCTCTGAATTTCTAATCTATTAAGACTCTCTTTCTTGATGGAAAAGGAAAAGACTTCTAAAAAAAAATCTCCTTCAAATACCTTATCCTTTTTTGGAGGAAAAGTTTTTGAGATCTATTATGACTCATCAAAAGAGTCTTGTTTAGGAGAAATTTTTTCTCTCAATAGTTTTTTTTTTCTACTAGTTTTTATATGTAGGTTAATTGACCAAACCCATTATAGTATCCTATTTTAGTACTCCCTCCATTCCAGTTTATGTGTGAACCTGTTTCCTTTTTGGTTCGTTCCAAAAAGAATGACCCATTTCTAAATTTAGAATCAATTTAGTTTAAACTTACAATTCTACCCTTAATGAGAAGTTTTTATAACCACACAAATACTCTGAGCCCCTTTTTGACTTGTTTAGGATCACAAATTCCAAAAGTTTTTATTTTTTCTTAAACTTCGTGCCCAGTCAAACAGGTTCACATAAATTGGAACGGAGGGAGTATAATTCTTTTGTCGTCTTGGTTTATCGTCTACTAAATTTTGTATTGTTAGCTTCCGCATGCACCAATTTGAACGACAATGAAGACTTATCCAACAAATTTGAACATGATGCTACATGTGGAGATTAATTTACCATCACAAATATTCTAAATCCTTGTTGCTGCATCATTATAAAAATAAAAACTGACTTTTAATCCATGTTTGAGCCACTTTTAAGCAATGTCAGTTTTAAGCAATGCCTACTTGTAACAAGTGAGCTCTAATGCCAGTTTTAACTCATGCTTATTTTTAACGCATATGCTAGTTTCAATCAATATCAGTTTTAACTCATGCTTATTCTTAATGCGTGAGCTCCTTTTAACCCATTCTTGGGCTTCTTTCAACCAATACCAAGATTTTTCTATTTATACCTATTTTTAATCATGGCAAGCAAGAGTGATGAAGATTATGTGAAGAAGGTGACTCAAGTTTTGTCAAGAAAGTTCAGGCCAAGGAGAGAATTATTAGGGTGTTTCCCTAAATTTCTAATCTATTTGGACTCTTTTTCTTGAAGAAAGGGGAAAAGACTTCTAAAATGAATAAATCTCCTTCATATAACTTATTCTTGAAGGAAAAGTCTTCGACATCTATAAATTGAGGATCTCTGCTTCTCACAACAACAACAACAACAACAACAACAATATCCATGATGTAGTTATCAAAAGAGTCTTCTTTAAGGGGAAATTTTTCTCTCAATAGTTTTTTGTTTTTAAACTAATTTTTATATGTAGGTCAATTGATCAAACCCATTATATTATCCTATTTTAATATAATTCTTTTGTCATCTGATTTATCGTTCACTGAATTTTGTATTGTTAGCTTTCGGCTGCACCATGTTATTTCGATCCCAACATATACCTCGTTGAGAGCAAGTTTCCAGAAAATTTAGGGGCAGAAATACAATAAACTAAAAGTTATAAGATCAAGCATTTAATTTTGGAAAAATAATTTGTTAAATGCATGTCTATTACTCTTATAAGTAATTTCTTTGGCAAAATACATAGTTTACCCATCAAACTTGCACCGAAGTCTCTGTTACACACCTTTTCTTCATGGATAATCTTTTAAACACCCAACCTTTTAAAAGTGTATCGAAAACACACCATTTTGATTATGTGTCACTCGCGTATTTTTCACACATTAAAGGCGAGTGGACAATTAAAACTTTGTGTCTAAAGGCTCATTTTGACAACACTTGTCTAGCCTTTTCATATTTTTATTTTTCTAAATCTTTTTCTTTATTTTTTAGAATAAAAAATCCACCATTCTTTTCCATCTTTTTTCAGTACTGCACCATCGCCTTCTTCTACAAGCATACCACCAAATATTTTTGTCAAGATTTAAAGGAGGATAAAAAGAAATCAGAGTTTCATATTCAATATAAAAATCGTTGAATGACGGTGTTACGATTGAGCTACCTGGGTGGCCAAATGCTGAAAGGAAAATTCGTGAAGTTTTTCATATGTGTTTCGTGAGAATTTATGGGTTCTAACTGGGTCTGTGGAGTTTCTTCCATTTCAGCCATTGATGGGTTGGGAATTTTGGGTTCTTAGGTTCTTTTTTGTTCTTACTGTTGCTGGTGTAAGCAATTTTGGTACCCAAACTATATAATCGATTGGTCAAAGCAAAGATACAAATACAAAAAAATTTAGGGAAAATATTTAATTGGTAGTGATGACAGAAATTCAATGTTATCCTAATAATTTGAAAATTAAAATTAAAAATAAAGGTTCATGATTGCTAGTACAAAATTACTCACTTTGGGTGGGGTGGGGGAGGGGCAACCATGGTGGTATAACTTGGGGGAAGATGAAGAAGATGGATATTTACGCGATTTGTAACAAGACTACAATAGTGGCTATTTCGTGCAATGCATGCCATGTAAGATCTGACATGGAGCCCTCCATATATGTATATCATGCAAATCAAAGGCGAAATACATAAAATGCACCAAATCTTTTAGTTAAATCCCTCTTACACACCCGGCAATCACGGGAGTATTAGAATACATTCAAACTTTTTAAAGTATGTCTAGTAGACACCACTTTATCTAGGCAGCACTCCGCATGTCCTACACATGAATCAGACGCGTTAATAGAAAATTTCTTATGTTTGAAGCTCTCTATGGATGCCACGTGTCCAACTGTTTCATTTTTTCATTTTTTTAATTTTATCATTTTCCTAATCGTTATCCCTCATCTTTAGGTGACCATTATCCCCATTTCCAAATTCAGGCAAACCTCCATTGTGGGTAACCCCATTTCTATTGGAGTTTGAATTTTGAGTTGTTGAATAAAGTGATATTGGGTGTTGGAAGTTGATTAATTAACTACTTTGGATCGAGTATTATTACTCACTCAAATTTTCGAATTTGAAGAGTAAAAAAAAAAGAGGTACCATTGAAGAAGCCTTCAATTGTACTCCTATTTAAAAACCCAGATTTGAAACCCGAATGTATTGGCGATTTATTGTTAAAAACTAATCTGGGAAGTCTAACATGGATTACCATGTGCACTTCACTAAATTTGAGCTCAAAAAAATATAAAAGGGAAGCTCGATCGCCGGAAAATATGGATGTCTTGCCGGAAAATATGATATTCTTTTGTCAATCGGTGCACTTTTTTTCTTCCTCTTTATTCTCTCTTTCTTCCAAATCAGTCTATATTTTCTAACTCTTCAAATTCGTTTTCAGTTATGTTCAACATATCAAAAAGTTTTACAAAAGTTTTCAAGAGATTCAAAGCTAAGAGAAAATCTTAACTCGATAGAAAATCAACTGTTGGGTGGGGGAGATTAAAGAACCGGGGAGGGGACTTGGGGAAGATGAGGATAGGGGTGGAGGGGAATTTCTTTTCTGTTTTTTTTTTCTTTTCTAAAATATTATCATTTGTGGTGTAGGCTCCTTTTTTTCTTCTTTTGAGTTATGACACGTGTCACACTCTAATTAGCACGTGTGATGCAATTTTCAAATAGAAGTTGTCAACACAAAAATGGTGTGTAATAGAAATACTTCAAAAAGTTTAGGTGTGTAATAATATTCCCGTAATTTTCCGGTGTGTAAGAGGATGACTACAAGATTTGGTGTCATTTTATGTATTTCGCCCAAATCAAACTCAAATTTTCACTCTTTAAGTTGACGATTGCAAAGGGGACACTAATCACGGCGGCCGATTCTCCAAGCTCAAATTCAAACGCCGTCCACTATCTTTCAAAATTATATTGCCGCTTTGGCTCTCAGGTAAATGGATCTCCCCCTTACCTATGCTTTTCTGCATCAATTCACGTGATTGGTTTTTGGGCTGTTCGTTTTTCACATCAACCCTAGTGAATTGACAATTTTTTCTTTATGCAATACTCTTAGTTATTGCCTGGGATTGAGGTGTAGTTGTTGTTATTGTTGCAATGCTCTGTTTCGTTTTGGCTTAATTTTGCAGCATTCGATTGCCTCATATATTGGCCTATATAGCTTTGTGGCAGATCGGCAGCTCGTGCGGGGTGCTCCTGTTGCTTTTACTATATAGTTGAATTTTTTCAATACACACACAATAACTTTACATAATACTGCCTCCAGGGCTTTGGTTAAGTAGTAAGAGCGAGCATGTGTTGTGTGCGTTAGGCGCATGTCAGAGATTTGAACCTTGCCTCAGACAGAAGCCTGCCTCCATGGCTTTGGTCTAAAGTTCGATATGTTTTAGCTGCCTTAGTAATCATGGAAAATAAGGTTCTTTAATGAGTTTTGTGTTTACTTGAATTGTGATTTCTTAATTAGGCAGTGATGATGTCAACACCAGCGAGGAAAAGATTAATGAGGGATTTCAAGCGGTTACTACACGATCCTCCTGAAGGCATCAATGGTGCACCTTATGACATCAATATAATGCTATGGAATGCTGTCATATTCGGGTATGGCATTTGGAATTGAATGAAAATCACGGTGTACCATAACTATTTGGAGTTTTAAAATGATTGCTCCTGCCCAAACAGCAGTATATTTGTACTTATAGCTTTTCTTTCCTTGAAATGCAGCCCTGATGACACTCCCTGGGATGGAGGTGAGGCAATGATACGTTGCTAATGACCACCTTTTGTTTGTGATGTGAATTAAACATTCGTGTTTAATAGCGCTCCATCATACCTATGCCTCATGAGATTTATTTATGCCTTGGCAATTGTATGAACAAATAAGGTGCCCCTATATGTTTTATATCAGAAAGTTAGCTGCATCAGGTGAAGATTTCTTGTGTCGATATGGTCCAGTTTGAGTTGCAGAATTGTAATTCAGGAGTCTTTGTAGGCAATTTGCTTTGTGCCTTCAATGCTGGGATGTTCTTGTTTTATCCTCCCAGTGAAGAAGGTTTTCTAGAATTGGTATTGGGTGGCTGGGTGCATAACCAGTGTCCTCTCCTAAGTTAAATATCCTTCTGCCCTAACTTTGATTGTTGGGTGATATTGTTTGCTTACAGGCACGTTTAAGCTTACTCTTCAATTTACAGAGCATTATCCTAACAGGCCACCAAAAGTGTACTTTATGTCCAGGATGTTCCATCCAAATAGTAAGTAGCTGAAGTATATCTCACCCCTCCTTTTCTTCTCCTCTTTATCTCTTAGCAGAGTTGTAATCCTTTGAGAGGATAAGAACGTTCATTATACTATAAATTGTGGAACAATAAGTCTGGTTGCATTTTCTCTTTTGCGTTCACATATGTGTGGGTGTTTGTATGCATGTATTGTTATGCAAGGAGGGCAAGGTCAGTTTGGTTTTATATCGTTACATTGTCAAGTCTTTTGCAAAAACAATCACAACTAATCATCAATGCCAAATTAGTTGGGGCTGGCTAGTGGCTATATGAATCATCACTATCTATTTTACGCCATTTGACCCAGCTCATTCCAATGTTCAATAAATTAGGTTCTCAAATCCTAGAAGTTCTCTCTACATTCTCTATTGATATACAATCCTCCAACAAGATTAAATAAGCCCCTAACGGATATTGAACTGAGCCAGCATACCAATAAAACTAAGCCTTAATCATAACTAGTTCGTATTGCTTATATAGATCTATTTCTTCCATTGTACTTTACTTTTTGCCAAGATTGCATGAATTTGAATAGATTGTTAGCCTGTCAAAAACGTGATTTTAGGTCTACCTTGTCTCCCTTTAACACTTAGAACCACCATGGTTTTTCACCTACACGCTGGTGCATTTGGAGGTCTAGATACAAAACCATTTCAAATGATCTTCTTTTATTTTTTCCTGATATCCTCTGTGTGCTACTTGTACTTGTATCCAATGTGTTCATGTCTAACCTTTTTGTTGAAAGAGGAGTAAAATCACTTTGTTTGAAATGTAGACATTTAATTCCTCTTGCGTCCTACTTCTGCTTCTTTTTTCATTTCATATTAGCTTATCTTATGCTTTTTCATATTGTCATGTTTAGTATAGTTTTTCTGATCTCTTATGCTTTTGCTTATTGTTGCTCAGTTTATGCTGATGGAAGTATTTCTTTGGACATCTTGCAAAATGAGTGGAGACCTATATATGATGTAGCTTCTATACTTATCTCAATACAGGTATTATGAGATGTTCTAAATGCAACACCATGCCTCGTTTCCATAAATAATTTTGAAGAATTAAAATGATTATTATTTTGGTTTTTTTGGGGGGGAGGGGGGAAGGTGGGGTGGGAATGCGTCGATGCATTTCTCCCACATAGTATGGACAACCTATGACCTGTTCTGCTTTATATCTGTGAATTCCAGTTTCTTACTTTAGATATTGAACTAGTATGTGCATGTTGAGGATAATCAATCAGTAGTTTGGTTGAACATATGAATAGAGGAAGAAAAGAAGCATCATGCACATGTTTGTAGCCTGAAGATAACATGGATGTGTCTCAGAGTGACACTATTCTCAATGCTGATTCACAAGTTTTCAGTTCTCTCTTGAGATTACTAGTAGGTTAAGATTTACAATTTTGAATATCCGTGTTTAGTTTTGATAATTTAATCCACAGAAGCAAGTCTTTCTTCATTTCTCTAACTTTATTGTTTCAAGCAAATTTTTACTTATGTTTAATTCCCATGTAAAAAATGCTCTCATTAGTTGCACATACCTAGTACTATTTAGTGAGTTAGCAGCTTTTCTTGGCACTGGTATTTTAGTTATTTTTGTCATTGTTAATTCAAAAGTTGGTGGTTAGCATTGTCTCGTGTATTTTGATAAATTTCCAAATGTTATTTTCAAAAAGTAGGTAGATAAATCTCTGATGATGGACATATGAATCAGATCATTTTTTACACCACTTGGTGTTTACTAATGAAACTTTTTGTCTTATCAAAAAAAAAAAAAAAAATCAAGTCAATTTTTATAATTGTAACTGGGTCAAAAGTTAGCATTTTTCAGCATCTTCCTGAGCTAAAGAAAATGATCTGTATAAGTATACCCATTAACATCTATGCTGGATTGCTGGTAAGTAGCTCCCTGATATGCGTTTTTTCCTACTGCAGTCGTTGCTCTGTGATCCAAGCACTAACTCAGCAGCTAATGCAGAAGCAGCACGGCTGTTTAGCGAGAACAAGTGCGAATACAACAGGAAGGTGCGTGAAATAGTTGAGCAAAGCTGGACAGCAGACTGTCTCTGTTGCTGACTCTGTTACATAGTGTTCCCCTCGTCTCTTGTCTGCATCAAAGTGAGATGTTTTAGGTGTTTTTCTACATTTATAATAATGTAGGGCGATAATGTCCTTTTATTGCTGTTAGGAGCTCTGATTTTCTTTATCTTCATCTTTTGCTGCTCGACTATGAGACTCTGTACGTATTATGTATTATATCCAATTATGTGAAATTGAAGGAAGCTCTTATTCCATAAATTATAAGGAAACCTCAACGAGTAAAAGGAAAAATATCGCATAGCGGTTTTGTTATCAATTGAAGTCCCTCTGAAGGTACATCACTTGCAACTGCTTATGCGTCTGTCGTGGTGACTTGAACCAAGTAGATTCTAGGTATAAGTGGTCCTTCAACAGACTTATTGAGGAAATTACAAATCAGTGATCAATCCCTCTAATTTTACATCATTCTGATTGGAGAATATTTCTCTGCCTGTCTGAGCTTTAAGATTTACATGCACATTTTCATGGATCCCGTGCTGACACTTATTATGATAAACTTCATGGAGGTCCATCCATGGCAATCGACATCCCGGGAGATGCTTGATCTTTATAAAATTGTAAATGTTGCAAGAACCAGTTCGTAGTTTGTGCTCAGGAGATGCTGAGTGGTTGAGACAATGGTATAGTAACCTGAAGATCTCCAGGTTAGAATCGCAGCTATTAATATTTTAATGTGGCCTAAGTTGGTTCTATATATTTGTATCATATCTACGAGCACAAGAATTGATTTTTCTTGTTTGAAAACGAATGTTCTAATCAAAGGATGTATGCTAAATTTTTCTCTTTGTTCGTAATAAATTGAGCCAAGTTTTTGCACATACTTTCTCCTTTTTCATTTCCTTTTATGGTGACCATCAAATTATACGCGTGATTTAGCTTGACATCTGACAGACTATTCTGACTGCCTAATTCATTATATAATCTTCATAATAGTATAGGTATAAATCGTGATTACGCGCTTGTGTGCAATATACAAGTTCCTCCTTTTTTGCATATAAAGCTATAATCATATGACGTAACAGACTCTCCCCTCATGTTTTGATGGAACACATTGTTGTGTTTTCTCATTTCGTTTCCTTTTGGTTTCTTTTGTTTGTCCTTTTGCCATACTTAAATTTCAGCATCTCAGAAAAGGAGTCTGCAAATTTTTTTTCTTTAAACAGAGACTGACATACAGGTCACAACTCACAACAGTAGGCAGAAAGAGTTACTAATATAGAAAAATGACTCATTCCCCACCCCCGTAAACAACATTGTTCTGTTTTCTTCTTTATCCCTATCTCTTTGGCCTTTCCCCTCTCGTAATTTTGTGGTTGGATTCCTGGCCTGACTCTGATATTTGATACTCTTCGTTAAAAATCATACTAGTAATTATTGTTTGAGCAGCAAAGCAATCTGTAAATCATCAGAATCTGCAACTTTATTAGTAGTACTGCACAGTCAAAAGAAGCTTCTCTACAATGATTTTCATACCATTTCTTTTTACTAGACAATAAGTAAATGATATATATTTCTCGCAAAAATGATATCTCTTCCATTCTATGTTATGTGACACTTTCATTTTTAGTATGTCAAAGAAAAATTGTCACATTTCTATATTTAGAAACTATTTAATTGTATGACGTATCATCTTCACTTTACAAGAAATGTTAGGACCCTTTGATCTAAAAGTCACCTTATTATGTGGAGGCAGAATATAAAGGACATACAAAACTCCCACACTTCTTAATTGTTGGTAGTAAGGATCACTTTGATATTTTGTAGTATATTTTTAGCTTATGTGTCAATTTTTTAAAATAGATTTCTTATATTTTATTCAATGAAACACCGTCATATAAAATGAGATGACAAAATATGGGAATAAGGAAGTATAATAATATTCAGGTATTAACCAACAAAACATTTAAAGAAAAGAAACAAGAAGGCTACATATCTGAAGCAACAACAAACACTAGTGCAAGGAGAGAATCTTCCTTTTTTGCCCTTCTCTTTTCGAATTGTATAGGTTATGGCCCATAGCCAGAAAAGGTGACCCTGCACCACACTCCACAGTCTCTCCTGATATTGCTCAGAACACGAATCTTTTTTATTATTTTAATCTGTCCTCCCAAGTTGTCCAACCTTGCAAAAACAGCACATCTGTCTCTCACAAGAATAAAAAATCAAATACTAGTAATATCAATTACCAATTTCTTACATGGTCACTTTCAAGTCTTTAATAACAATCCTGGTACAATAACATATGTGCATTTTACTATACACACAGTAAATTTAACTGTCCGCATAAGACCCAAAAAAATGGTTTAACTTGAAAGAAATTAAAATTAGTAAAAGTGTTGCTGCACTGGCAATGGCCAAAAATTGGTCTGATCTTCCACATTGGTAAACATGTTGCAAAATCCTTCTTCATTGACAGTTTGGTCTACTTTATAAGCTGTTGGAAAAACATCATGGTTATTGAGTGGACTGTTTGTTGATGATGTTCTTGTTGTGGTTCCAAGATTTACGTCTATAGTACTGTTGTTCTCATCGCCACTTCCATTGTTGTTCCAATTACATCCTTCGTTTTCCTTGTTCAGGTTAAACAACATTGGTGGTGTACCTCCAGCTGATTCTCGGTTTCCCAGACTCAATAACTGCAGCTGCCCACCAGAATCATCAATGCGAAACATAAACAATTAAAACCTTGGGAATTGTGTGTGAGTAGTTAGAAGGGACCCAAAAAAAAAATGTACATACTTCCTTCGGTCTTTTCAGTTATCGTTTATGGTTTTGTCAAACTCATTAAACAATCATTTAATTAAGAATTACTCGCTCCGTTCACTTTTAACAAGGTATGTATACTAAAAATAGATGTCTACTTTTATTTGGCATTTTACGCATATCAAGAGAAAACAACAATTTTTTTGTTTGTTTTACCCACAATATTTATTACTCATTTCAAATCATTTTCTCAAATTCAATAAAATATACATTAATTAGTATGCGTATCATGATAAATTATGCACTTCATTTATTATTTCTTAAGGGACGTGAAAAGTCAAAATATACCAAGTAAAAATGACCGGAGGGAGCACTCATTTGACTAAATAGTCCTTTGCCTATCCACAAAATGAGAAATAATTATTGAGAGACTTCCATAAAATTTTACAGTATCATTTATTAAAACAAGGGTAGATTTGAAAGAAACACAATAAATGTACGTTCTTGATTTTCTAAGAAATTGATTTCTTGCCTTGGAACAATATGAATTACATGAACACCATTTGTGGGTGCAATTGACTGGATCCAAAATTTTAATATTGTGGATTTTTTGGTGAGAGAGTGAGTTCTAAGATGTATATCTAATTCTAACCATACATAAATACTGGGTTCTACCAAACTGCAAACCCGTCCGCCAGCGTTTGTGAGTGATGGTGAATTTCTATAACGCCAATGATCAAATACTAGAAATCAAATTAAACCTAAACTAATTTCAGCTAAAAAATATCTAAAAATGCAATATGGAGTGAGTTTCCCAATAGCCTGCCCTAAGCATGCGCAGGATCCAAAGACGTTTAAGTCAAATTCCAGTGTGAATATAAAAGTCAAGTTCAATTGTGTTACGTACCTCAGAGTGAAGTTTTTTGTTTTGAGTCTTGAGTGCATCATTATCAGCCTTAAGTTTATCACATTGTCTCTTCAAGATTTCGTAATCTTTCTCCAATTGCTTAGTTTTACACCTAGCTCTTCTGTTCTGGAACCAAATTGCAATCTGCCTTGGTTTCAACCCTAGAGCTCTAGCCAGTTGCATTTTCCTCTCAGGCTCAAGTTTGTTCCCCATCTCAAAACTTCTCTCAAGTGCCTTCACTTGCTCCAAATTCAGCCTCCTCTTCTTCTCCCCAAGTAAGTGTGAAGAGCCATCATCATCAGACATGTCGTCCTCCACTCTCGATTCTTGATTATGATCAAATGACATGGCTCTCCTCATTAACAACGGTGAAATTCCTGCATATAAATTTGTCATATTCCTACTATTATAGTATTATGCTAGCTAGCTCACATTGTGGTAGATCTAGACTAGACACCGTGATGCAATATGAAACGAATGGGTCATTTTTTATACGAAGCATAGATATGTATGTGAAATGTCAGTAAAATTAAAATGAATATCAAGTTTAAAACTCATAATTTAGAAAATGTAATTGGTTTAGTGCTAAAAAGTAAAAATTGAACATATCAAATATAAATTCTAAATTCACCTTAGCACAGTAAAATTCAATGCATTTAGCTCGCATTATATGTGTAATGTGTGCGGAAAAAATTATAAAGAGCAGAATTCACTAACTCTCTAGCTAAATCATGGATTCATCAAGTTATCTACAAAAATACATAGAGATAGACTGAGAGAGAGAGAACCTTGAAATTCTTGATGAGGAGGACAAGAAGAAGGAAAGACATGACTAGGGAAGGAGGAAGGGAGATCATCATTAGCTGCTTCATGGTTTCGAAAATCAACAGAATTAGTTTCTGGTGCGGCAAATGCCATGGTACCTGTACTACTAAAAAGCATGTTATCGTATGCACAAAGTAAACCAATTAAAGTCATATATATCTTCTTTTTTTGAGGTGTTAATTAATAAGTCAAGAGGTGTAATGGGGAGGAGAGGTTTTGAAGTGGGAACATGGAAGGTGCCAAGGGGGGAACATTAACATGGGGTGGCAAGATGGCAAGACTGGAAGCCAGCGAAGTTTATAAATTATTTTTGTTAAGAATTAACAACACATAACGTGAAATGTTATTATAAAATTTATTATCAGCACAAATATTCTCCTTACTTGCAATGTGACGCCCTTGTATTTTTCCTATGACTTGCGCTTTAGGTGTCTAGATAACAAGTCCAACTTTTTTACTATTTTTTTTAAAGCGCTACGTACTATATACATACAATGTCTATTATTTAAGAGGTAAACTCTCTAGGCTAGAGCTATGTACTCCACAAAGTCAATCTGATTCAATCTTCAAGATTGGTAGATTTAACAACGTTACTCTTTTTAATGAGAGAAATATCCATGAATTCAACATCAACTTTCGAAAGGAAAATTACTGAATTTGAGGTCATGTTTGGTGTTAAGTAAAATGTTTTTCGTAAGTGATGTTCTTTGATACAATTAGGTGAATTGAATCGAATAATAGGATGATCACCTGCCGCAAAATCTGAAGAAGGCATGTGACTGGGTATATATATATACCCTTTTTATAAAAAAGTTATTTATATGTGTATACTACTTGCAACTCCCAAATTACTCGCAATAGGTTGATGCCTTTCCATGAAAAATAGGAACAGCTAAGGGCCGCCATTACCAAAATTTGGATTTTCCTTTTCTTTTTTTCTTTTGAATCTCTAAATACCAGATAAGTTATTTTTCATGATTAATTATAACCACAGTTGATATTTTATATGGAACAGAAAAAAGAACAAATCTACAGAGAGAGAGAGAGAGAGAGTGTATAACCTCAAATCTCTTTAATTTTGCTGCCTGTAATATGGAGTAATATACTTGAACAAACACTTAACATACAATTAGATTTACTATTTTTATTTTTTTTTGCATTTTTCATTAGGTGTTCTGTACTTACTTTTCCACTTTGAAGTCCCACTAATCAGAATTCGCACTGCCTTTCCAAGTTATTTTCCATTGGACTCGGACATTGCAAAGTGAGAAATAAAGAAGGTAGGGAAAGGAAGGAAAGTGGAATCTTGTGATGTGGAGTTGTTGTGGGGGAAAAAGGATTAAAAAGAGGAAAAGAGTGCGATGAGCAGTGGGAGTGTGGTGGCCAAGTACGACGACCTATCACCTGATAAAACCCAGAGAAAGTTGAGGTGCCTCTTTCTCGCACATTTTCCTATCAATTTTTGGCACTGAAATAAAGGCTGTTTTGTCTTCGTAAAATTTAGCCCTTTTGCTGTGACGTTTTTACTCTAGGACCCAATATGGCGTCGACCACATATGACGCAAAAGTTTTTGGTATGGGCAAGTCACAGGCATGAGGGTTGCAATATAACTAAGTTTGCAATTTACCTTCTCTATTTGAGTTACCTGCAGTTGCATCTCATTCTTTATTTTTGTTAACGCTCGTGTCGGGGTCCAACTTGTGTACATTTCCATTAATTCCATTAGGTATCTACTACTGTATGACCCAATTAATTTTCAAATGATGAACCAAGTGTATTTAAGGGAGATGTCTCACGTGTGCTGTTGGATAGCAATGAATAATAACAATGGAAAAGGGTTAAAAATGCCCCTAAACTATTGAAAAAGGGTTAAAAATGCCCCTAAACTATTGAAAAAGGTATAAAAAACCCTTCGTCCACTTATTAGGCTAAAAATACTCATCCATCTACTTTTTGGTTCACTTATGCCCTTTGACCGTTAGGTCAATGCTAAATTAAAAATACTTATTATTTAAATTCCACGTGGCAACTAAAACATCTAACCTTTTAGAAAGACCCACCCATATCTGCCTATTTTTTGGACTAACGCATCCCAAACACTAACCTCATCCAAATAAAAAGTTTAACTAAAAAAAAAAGACGCCCCACTTCCATCTAACTACGTGATGTCCGGACATCAAGTACTTTTTTTTATAACCATGGTGTCCGGGCTAGCTTACACACAACTCGGCTAATATTAAGTACTTGTTAAAGACCAGTTAGAATACAAGGGCATGACTTAGCAATAATTACGAAAAATTCGCTAATGGCGAAACGTTATACTACAGGGATATGGTGATGTATCCTGTAACCTAGCACTCAAAATGTTTCCAGAAATTCCTAATGAATTTTACCAAATAAAAATTAATCATTCGAACGAGTTTCATTGCAGTTCTATAAAAAAGTCAAGGCATCAAACTTTCTCTGTTACTAATAAATTTTTTCCACTCGTTGTTCGAAAATTCGCCATCAGTATTGACTATCAGGAAGAAAACGATCATTTCTAACCACTGAACTAAAACAAAATTACTAGAAATATCAAACTATACTTCCATAGATAGAATTAGTACCTCCATTCGGGAAAAGAGAGAATTCCCCGTGAAGAAATTGTGCTTAGGAAAAGGAGCATCTTTTTTTAGTTGAACTTTTTATTCGAGTCGGGTTAGTGTTTGGGGACGGATAGACCAAACAATGGGTAGATATAGGTTGATCTTTCTAATAGGTTAGATGTTTTAATTTCGACCAATAAGAAGTTGCCACGTGGAATTTAAATAATTATTACTTTTAATTCAGCATTGACCTAACGGTCAAAGGGCATAAGTGAACCTAAAATATGGATGGAGGGGTATTTTTAGCCTAATAGGTGGATGGAGGGTAATTTTAAACCTTTTTCAATAGTTCATGGACATTTTTAACCCTTTTCCTACTAACAATAATGGAGTAATAAATGACTCAAAAATATGAAAGAGAGCAATAAATAACATTCAAGTAAATAAGTGAATAGAGGTCACCCGACAAAGGTGAGATTCCTCAACAATTCCTTTGACAATGATATACAATGACAAACCTTTCAATATTCTAATCCTTCTTGGATCGGGGAAGAAAAGATAGATAAAAATCTAAAAAGGTGAATTTTGTACGTATGTGATAAAGAGAGAATCTTGAGAGAATGTCAATACGTTGTTCTTTATAATGAATGTCCAATCCCCCACCCCCGTCCAATAAATACATATCTTTCTATTTATAAGGGTACATGGGCCATAAAACCCTAGATAGTACAACTAGGAAGAATATTCACTCGAATATTCTCTAGGGAATAGTAATCCTAGAACTAGCCGTTACTTATTTCCAAAAAGGATTGCTCATCCTCATCCTCTATTGAGTCATTTCGATCTCGTCGATGACGCGTTGTCTTCTCATGACGTCGACTCTTTGAGGCCAGTTCATTGTATCTTTTTGATGACACGTGGTAACCTCCGAAGGATTCCTTAACGTCGACTTGGTCCAAATATAACATGACATTTTTGCCCATACAGTTAGTCCCTCCGCTTGTTGAGGTTTTCCTCGTGGGCGAGTTTAATGAGCGGATAATAACGTTCGTGGTCGTTGTGAGAAACGGCGATGTGGCATATTGCAGATCGCATATTTCAAAATCTTAATCTTCTCGAGTGATTCAATGAAACTATCTTGTCAAGGATAAGATTATGACATCATAGCGTCATTCATCATGAGGAGGGATGTTCCTGATGCGTTGCATCAATATATGTGTGGTTCTTGATTGACTCTGCCATTTCAATTCTAGTAGCAATCATGATGAATCGTTCCCGGTTCGGTGCCTCTTCTCTATAAATAGAGATGTTTTTACCTTCTTTAGAATCATCTTCGATTTTTCTTCTCTTGCTAACTTATATCTGTTCTTCATGCTTTCAATTTTCTTTTTCTAACTTTTCTCAACTTCCATAGTCATGTCAAACATCCCTTCTGATGTAAATGAGGAAAACCAACCCATTTCGCTGGTTGTTATGTTTCCCTTTCATGGGGAAGACACCATCTTCGTGGCTAAAGAGGAGGATCTCCCTTTAATGGAGGAGATCATCCCCCATAATCCTGATGCTAAACCTGATTTTCAATAGCCGGCGGAGGTGATGATCGAGAAATTCCAATCTTCGATGACAACCTAATGTTAGTTCAAAGTCAAACATGGACTTCCCTACCACGTGGAGCTAATTCTTGGTGATAACGATGAAGTGCACGCCCACCGTCCTAGGTAGTTTGATCTTTATGCCTACCCATTCACCATCAACTACTCGTTCTCCCTACTTCTATTGATGAAGGAGTTTTGTCATTATTATAAGGCTTACCCCGCTCAGCTTGACCCTACATTTATAAGGTGATCAAAATACTGTCGAAGTTCGCCGAACTGGTTGGTGTCGAGGTCATAGTACGACATTTGGTGCATCTGTTCGCGCCTAACTTTTATCGAGGCATGATGTTCAATCTTCGACAGCATGGAGGCAATGCTTGGTGGTAAAATAGATGATAAAGGTAGTCAATAATTCTAGTTCGACTACTTCTTTGTCAAGATCGAGGTCGTCGTGGCTGATGTTACAGGTTTCCCTGAGGCCTGGAACCATACTCGTACTCTTGTTTCTACCTTTTCAAATATTTGTTCATTCCGAGCTTGTTGAATAATCCTTCTTGTTTTGCAGCTACTGGTCGACCTCTTCAATTGGTGGCGCACCTCGTCGACTGGGTCAAATAACCCATGTACTGTGGGGATCCATGACTTGCCGAGCTTCTGGAAATAGTTCAAACTAGCCCTTCCCTCAACATGTACTTTCATTCTTCTGGTGGGCTTTGCACTTGTATTCGCTTATATCGTTGTGCTCATCATTTTATGCTTTTTCTAGGTTCCTCCAGGGAGGCTACAAGAAGGTACATGGCGTTTGTGCCTTCATTTTGGAGGAAAAAGGTTGCTACACCTTTAGTTTCTGCCCCCGTCTCAGCTACTGCTCCTGCTCCCCCTCGTTTTCATTCATCATCATGGAAGAGGAGGTTTCTCCACATGATGTAGACTTGAGACCCCACAAGAGAAATGTTATAGATATAGGAAAAAGTGTGCTCGCAGACGTCGACTCGTTAGAAGATGAGATTGTGATACAGAAGAATACGATGATATTTATCGAGAAGGATGTTAGGGAGACCTCTGAGGTGCCTCAGTTATAAGAGATCAATACGGCCATACTTTGGTGTCCCGAGGAGGAGACGATCGCAGAGAAGGTGTTTGGTGATAGCTTTGCGCCTCTTGGGCATGAAGGGGCCTCTTCTTCTAGGCTAGCTAGGGATGTTTCTCCTGCTAATGGGGAAAAAGGTAAGGGTCTCATCGAAGAGGGCGATGAGTCCAGCTCTGACATCAACCCCGAGGATCTTAAGATGATCGATTAAGGGGACTACTCATATCGAGGTTACGATAGAGGGCGGTTCAAGAACTATCCTGATTCCAATAAATCATGATCTGCTAAAGGACACCGAGGATGTAGTCAACGCCCTTAGTCTCCTCTGCTCCAAAGCCGAGTATGTGACTCGCAAAGAACTGAGGGACAACACCCCATCGAAGAGCATCATCGGCCTCACTCTTAGGGTAAGTGTAGTCGTTTCTCGTTCTCTTTTCTTTGCTTTGACTTGCTTCTAAGTCTTAACTTTTACTTTTATTTGGTTTGAAGACTATCATTTTGGAGATCGAGAGCGCGCAGAAGGAGAAGAAGCAAAAAGAGATCAACTAGAAGCTGAAGGGCAAGTACCAGAATTCTACCAGAAGTACTGGGACACTTAGAGGCAGCTTCACAAGAAGGGTGACATGTCTGCCTTGAGGGAGGAGTTTAAGAAGAAGGATGAATAGTTGATGGCATCCATAGAGCGATTCAATATTCTTGAGGTAGCATTAAAAAGGAAAGAAGAAGAGCTTGAGTTGAATAAGGGCATGGAGGCCCAATGCAGCGACCTCCAGATCCAGGTGGTCTAACTGCAAAGCCAGTTAGACGGGTGTCAGTTTTAAATGGATGCTCTTAGGAGGAGGTCACTGAGAAATAGTAGATCCTTGAGCAGCCAGATTCCTCCCGAATGGACACTAAAAAGAGGGCTGCTATTTTAAAGTTAGCGAATAGGACTCTTCGTTCTGAGTGAGATAACGCTCTGTCAACAGCCAAAGCTAAAGAGGCCAGGCTCTAAGAGAGAATTGGAGAGTTAGATAGGGAGAACTCTGAGCTGCTTGAGCGAGTTTCTGTTGCTGAGGCCAAGAATGCCCGATTGCTTGAGTGGCCCTCTACGTCTCGCCCCTCTGAGTTTCCTAACATTCCCCGATAGAGGTACGAAGATTGGATCCTCGCTGGAGTCTGATTGGATGTGATTCGTGAGTTGAACAAGATAGGCTTTGTCTTTAAGACGACCATTGAGGAGGATCGAGCCAAAGCTCGTGAGGCCCGACTCGCTTGCGACTATGATTCTGCCACACGTCAGCCTGATTCAAAGGAAAGAGATGAAGAGGGTGTGGACCAGCTAGCGAACAATGCTTGGTATGATGTTGCTTATGGGTGAGGCAATGATAGAGGGGACGACAGAATATCTGGGTGGCGATATCCAATGAATAATTTTAGCTTTTGGTTTTGCTCAACTTTTGTACTATACATTTTGTTGGTGTCTTTGTGTCACACCCCAAACCTGGGGAGGCGTGGCCCGCACCCAATGCCATACTCCGCCCGAGCGTACTACTCTATAACTATAAACTCTAAAGGAGTAGCCCTTAACTTAGGCCTACAAGGCCTACCTGCAAGCTGATAATACCAATCAAGGCTGACAAAGCTACTATGAATATCTACAACTAGCAATACCAAACTGACATGTACAAAGGGCTGGAAAGGCCACAATACTGATATACTAAATACATAGGACTCATCTACAAGCCTCTAGAGATAACTAAACTGTATCATGGTCGGGAATAGGGTCTCGACCTACCCATAAAATTTGTATATATAAAATGGACTCCAGGGTTTAGACCTGGTAACTCCGAGGAAGTGGAGCTTACCAACCAAGCTAATATTTGACTCTGTCTACTAGAAAGGACTATTGAGCTGTCTATCAGGACATATAGGCATGAAATGCAGCGTCTCTGATAAAAGGGGCGTTAGCATAAAATAATGTATAGAGTATGTAAGGTAATAGAATTACTTACACCTCGGTACGTGTGACTACTCTGCCATAGTAGTCTTGATCATAGGTGCTCGACCATACTAAGCTTGGTATCTCGTCCATCCTGGGATCGCTCATAGGCACTCGGCCACAGTAGGTTCGGTATATAACTTACCCTCTAATCAAAAGTTGTAACAATAGGGACCTGCCCACCGATTATAGCTCGATGGTAGTGAAAATATTGTAATACACACACACATATATATATATATATATATATATATATATATATATATACACATACCCATATATAGACCCTTTGCTCTCTTGACTGGAAGAAGACAATACTTAGCTGACTATAAAGTCCCGATAAGGGAGAATACTGTAACTCACGAGACTTAGACAATGTACATAAATTCAGGAGTACAAACTTCTCTTTATGTCTCGTTATCAAATGTATGTAGTTACGAGATCATGCCAAAATGAAAAAAGGTTTAGCTTTAAAATACTCGTAGAAATCTGCCCAATAACCACGGTGAACTCAACTGGTCGGACCTTAATCTACAAGCACGATAAGGATGCTATTATTAAGCTACGAAAAGTATAACTAACTTACAACAAACAACAAGCTCATTCTATATTAATTTAGATTTGAAGCTTACTGGAAATATACGTCGATTTTGAGAATGCTAGCTAATTAGAATTATAACCTTTGTATGTAAAGCTGTACTGGCCATCCACTGCATCTAAGGATGGCAAAATAGATAAAAATAATAATTTTTATTTATATTATCCACTAAAATATAGGTTGAATAATTACCTATTTAAAAATGGTCAAATATGAATAGCATCCATATAAAAAGGGATACTTAATGACTAACCAATAGTGACAATACCGATATACTAAATACACAGGACTCGTCTACAAGCCTCTAGAGATAACTGAAGTGTAAATGGTCGAGATAGGGCCTCGACCTACCCATCAAGCATGTATATATATATATATATATATATATATATATATATATATATATATATATATATATATATATATATATATATAATGGACTCCATGTTTTAGACCTGGTAACTCCGAGGAAGTGGAGCTTACCAACCTAGCTAATGTTTGACTCTATTTACTAGAAAGGACTATCCAACTATCTATTAGGACCTACAGGCATGAAATGCAGCGTCCCTAGTAAAATGGACATCAATACGAAATAATGTACCGAGTATGTAAGGTAATAGAATAACTAAAAGCTGAAATTGATCTGATAATATAATAACTGAAAGTAACTGGGAGTCAAATACGATCTGAAGATATGCTTACCTGTTGATACTAACTAAACTCTCTCAATATAGTAAGTAAAATAGCTACTCGTCCCTATAAGGCTCGGTACGTGTAATTGCTCTACCCTAATAGGCTCGCTCAGAGGCACTCAGCCATACTAGGCTCGGTATCTCGGCTATCCCAGGCTCGCTCATAGGCTTTCGATCATAATGGATCGGTTTGTAACTTACCATCTGATCAGAAATTGCCCAATTGGGGCCTGCACGCTGATTATAACTCGATGGTAGTGAAAATACTATAAGACTCTCTCTCTCTCCATGTGTGTGTATGTATGTGTGTGTGTGTGTGTGTGTATGCGCGTATATCCCTCTTCTCTCTTGATTGGAAGAAGATAATACTTAACTGAATATAAAGTCCCGATAAGGGAGAATATTGTAAGTTATGATACTTGGACAATGTACATAAATTCAGGAGTACGAACTTCTCTTTATGTCTCATTATCAAGTACATGTAGTTACGAGATCATTCCAAAATAAAAAAAAGAGTTTAGCCTTAAAATACTCGTATAAATCTTCCTAATAACCACGCTGCACTCAACTAGTCGCACCTTAATCTACAACCACGATAATGATGCTATTATGAAGCTACAAAAAGTACAACTAAAGTACAACAAATGACGAGCTCATTCTATATTAAAACGGACAACATCTCCCCTAATTTTGTTGCATTTCCCACGTCATGTATTGCAACAACAACCCAAAGAACAACTAGTAGCTATATGGAACATAACCAACACAATAACATGTCTAATAACACTATATTTTAAATCCTTTCCCTCTTATTGATATTCAGGAAAATGTTGATAATAACAATACAATATACTCAGGTTATTCCATAAATTTTCCATCCATAAAATGCTGCAAGAACACCTCCCAAACAATCCAGCAATCAATAACATACTAACAAGCCTTTTGATCAATATCTCACAAGTTCTTGCATCAACGACTTAGCCGTAACTTGGATTAACTCAAATACATGTAGAGTAAGAGTTTCCTTACCTTCAAACAGATGGAACTACTCGAATTAGAAATTACTTCACCACAAAGTATCCTTCCAGTGCAGCCATAAGAACAAGGAAGAGAAACTAGCAAGCACTTCGGGCTGCTTTCCAGACATGCCCCATGACCCCTTGGCTGCACCCCATGGCGGCCTAGCAAGCCTCACAATGCCTAGCGCCATGGTCGGCCCCGTGGTCTTGGCTACGCCAAGTGACAAGCGCGCATGTGCCTCTGTCGCCCCACCGATGCCTCTCGCCAGCGCCCATGGGCTGGCCAATGACAACAGCGCCGCGCGCCCTGACAATGCAGCGCGCGCAGATCTTGATGCCTCGCCAGCGCCCAGCTGCAGGCCCATTTCAGCAGCGCCTCACGCACAGACCCTGATGCCAAGCACCAGTGCCCAGCCTCAGGCCAGCACATCAAGTGTCACGTGCGCCCACAGCAACGCGCGCGCAGACCCTGACCCGCAAGACAAAGATGCTGCCATCAGACTTAGTTTTACCTTGTAATAATCTAAGTCCTTTTTCATTGTAATCATAGACTAGTTTTCATCATTTTCATTTCAGTGTGCTTCTACAGCTTTATTAGGGCTAGTCTTGTAATGTTGGTTTATTTTTTTAAGCATTATTAAGGGGGACCAAACAATCAAACATTTCAATCAGCATTTTCTGGTGTCTCTCCCCCTCGACACCACATCATTGTAATCATCATTTTCAGTCATCAATAAAATCATCATCAGCATTCAAAACCCAATTCTCTCTCAGCTTCCGCAATTGCTCACGACATTGGTTTTCCCGCACGGCACTGACAATCTAGTCTAGCGTGCGGCGAGGACCTCATTGGCGGACAGCAACCGCACTGACATCGGTTGCTTAGCCTTACGTTGCCCTTCCAAAGATCATCAGGAAGGCGTTGCGTAACAGTTGGTATCAGAGCCTAGGCTCGACATCGGACGAGGGAACATTTGCCATCATCACCATTTCTGACCATGGTGAATCATGGGGAGCGTCTAGCATCCCTAGAAGAGACGGTTGACCGATTACGACCCATCGTAGAAACGGTGCCTGATCAAAGCAACAACCTAGTGCAAAGGTTGGACGACCTGGACCGCCGAATGCGGCAGGCCGAAAATGACATTGCAAACATCAGTCGTGACTCCGACGAGGACCGACAAACGGCAGCCATCGAAACTGCCAATATTCATGGCAAATTTGAGGACCTCCAACAGGAGCGTGCCGACGATTTAGCCCATCAGCAACATGAGGCAGACAGACTAACTGCCATGCAGCAAACCATAAACGACTTGACTGACAAGCTCAACGTTGTCAATGCTGCCTTACAGAGCCTACTTCGAGAAGGCGACCATCACATTAGGGGTGCAGCAGACCTCACCCCCATTCCACAAAAACTTAAGATACCGGAGCCAAAGCCATACAACGGATCCCGGGATGCTAAAGAAGTGGAAAACTTCATCTTCGACATCGAACAATACTTCGATGCCGTGGGCCATTTGGAAGAATCCAAAAAGGTAGCGACTGCTGCCATGTATCTTCAGGGCGATGCCAAACTTTGGTGGCGGGTCAAACACGAAGCCATCAAGGCCGGTGAAGATACTCTTCAGACATGGGACGAATTGAAGGTAGCCATACGCCTGCAGTTCTTTCCCGAAAATGTGGAATACAATTCCAGGAGAAAGCTACGGGACCTCCGCCACACCAGATCAGTGAGGGAGTACGTGCGCGAATTCTCCGCACTCATGCTAAACATACGCGACATGGGGGACAAAGACAAACTCTTCGCATTCATAGAAGGTTTGAAACCTCATGCCCGTATGGAACTACAGCGACAACGGGTAGACACCCTGCCCAAGGCCATTCAAGCTGCAGAATGCCTTGGCGATTATCATTTGGGAACTCAGAACGACAGGCCCCAGCCGTCTGTCCGAGGGGGATTCAACGGGCACCATCCCAGCAATGGTGGCCCAAGCAAAAGTGGGGGAGATCGGAGTGCATCCAAAACTAAGACTCCTCCCTCCAACAGCAACAGTGCTGCATCCATCAACAACAATCAGGGGAGAAAGCCTCCCTCAGAATGCCGTCATTGCGGCGGGGCACATTGGAACAATGAATGCCCAAACATCAAGGTCAATGCTCATCAGACTGTCGAGGATGAGACAGATGCATCAGACACATCTGAAGACAACCAGGTAGGCGCCTTCAATGCAATTGTTGGCTCTATCCCTCATGCCTTAGCGGGGACCAGTGCATGTCCTCCTAAGAAAACATCAGTCCCGATCACCAGGAAAGGGAAAGAAAAGATGGACGAAGGACCTCCTAAACAAGCGAGGACCCTCATGTTCGTCGAATTGAAAGTGAACGGCAAGCCCCTTCACGCATTGATAGACACGGGTGCCACCCATAACTACTTGTCATCAACGCAAGTAGAGCGCCTAGGTCTTGTGGTACAAAAGAGCAAAGGCCGCGTCAAGGCTATCAACTCACCACCTCAGACATTGGGTGGAACAGCTACAAATGTCCCAGTGAAACTTGGCCCATACAAAGGAAGCATCGACCTGCGCATCGCAATCATAGATGACTTCGACATCATAGTGGGTTTGGATTTCATGAGGCAAACCAACACCATACCAGTACCATATGCCAACATGCTCCTGATGATGGGAGAAAAAGGGGCCAAGCCCTACACCATACCATGCTTCCCCATAAAGATGGCCGCTAAAAACATCTCGGCCATGCAGTTGGAGAAGGTAGTCAACAGACATGAACCCCAGGTTCAGGCTACCCTTCGCAGCAACAATCAGCCATCATGTCATCGGCCTCAAAAGACTGGTGACGCTCATCATCGTGTGAAGACTTGTCAGCCATGCCACAAGGACAAGTCGGATCACTCATCACAGCCGGGACCCTCGCAGCCATTACATGTCCCTCAGAGACCATGGGAAAGTGTTTCCCTCAGATTCATCACGGGATTGCCCCAAGTCGGCAATCTTGCATCCATCATGGTTGTCATAGATCAATTTTCAGACTATGCAACTTTCATAGCAGCCACGCAAAACATATCAGCAGAAGATACAACTCGACTCTTCTTCTCGCACATTGTCAAACATTGGGGCCTGCCCAAAAACATTGTTAGTAGGCGCGACTCACGCTTCACTAGAAACTTTTGGACCCATCTCTTCAGGTGCTTTGGGTCAACATTGAGTCACAACACAGACATCCATCCACCATCGGATGGCCAGACAGACCGGTTCGATGACATGCTGGAGGAATATCTCCGCAACTTCGCAACCGGATCACAGAAGCATTGGGTGAAGCTCCTGGATGCTGCTCAACTGTGTTTCAATTCTCAAAAGAGCCATCATACAAACAAGAGCCCTTTTGAAATTGTTACCGGACAGCAACCGCTTCTCCCGCAAACGGTGAATGCATCAACCATGCCGAAATCTCCTCGAGCTGCCAACTTCTCGAGCGAATGGGAGCGCAACATGGAGATAGTGCGGAGCTATCTCATCAGGGCCCAAGAGCGGGCAAAAAGGTTCACCGAACAAAAGCTTTGCTTTGCCCAACATCAACTAGGGGACAAAGTAATGCTATGCATCCCAAAGCGGTACTTGTTTGCAGAAAGGACCCATGACCCTCGGCTGCAACAAAAATACATCGGGCCCCTGCCCATCGAAAAACGCATTGGGAAGTCCACATACCAGGTCAAAACTCCATCCTGGTGGAAGATCCATCCAGTCTTCCATGTCAGCCGCATGCAATCATTACTTCGCTACAACAGCAAGCTCAAAGAACAGAGGGGCGCAGACCTCCCATCCAACAACCATCAGAAACATCATCATCATCATCATCATCATAAGGCTCCGAGGACGGCGCCAACTCAGGTGGGGGAGAATGTCATGGGCTGCTTTCCAGACATGCCCCATGACCCCTTGGCCGCGCCCCATGGCGGCCTAGCAAGCCTCACAATGCCTAGCGCCATGGTCGGCCCCGTGGTCTTGGCTGCGCCAAGTGACAAGCGCGCATGTGCCTCTGTCGCCCCACCGATGCCTCTCGCCAGCGCCCAAGGGCTGGCCAATGACAACAGCGCC
The DNA here is from genome assembly GCF_000393655.2 of Nicotiana sylvestris. Taxonomy (NCBI): domain Eukaryota; kingdom Viridiplantae; phylum Streptophyta; class Magnoliopsida; order Solanales; family Solanaceae; genus Nicotiana; species Nicotiana sylvestris. The sequence continues at coordinate 128,098,543 of NC_091058.1, read as the reverse complement.
GCGCGCCCTGACAATGCCGCGCGCGCAGATCCTGATGCCTCGCCAGCGCCCAGCTGCAGGCCCATTCCAGCAGCGCCTCGCGCACAGACCCTGATGCCAAGCACCAGTGCCCAGCCTCAGGCCAGCACATCAAGTGTCGCGCGCGCCCACAGCAACGCGCGCGCAGACCCGCAAGACAAAGATGCTGCCATCGGACTTAGTTTTTCCTTGTAATAATCTAAGTCCTTTTCATTGTAATCATAGACTAGTTTTCATCATTTTCATTTCAGTGTGCTTCTACAGCTTTATTAGGGCTAGTCTTGTAATGTTGGTTTATTTTTTTTAAGCATTATTAAGGGGGACCAAACAATCAAACATTTCAATCAGCATTTTCTGGTGTCTCTCCCCCTCGACACCACATCATTGTAATCATCATTTTCAGTCATCAATAAAATCATCATCAGCATTCAAAACCCAATTCTCTCTCAGCTTCCGCAATTGCTCACGACATTGGTTTTCCCGCACGGCACTGACTATCTAGTCTAGCGTGCGGCGAGGACCTCATTGGCGGACAGCAACCGCACTGACATCGGTTGCTTAGCCTTACGTTGCCCTTCCAAAGATCATCAGGAAGACGTTGTGTAACAAGAGTAAGAGTTTCCTTACCTTCAAACAGATGGAACTACTCGAATTAGAAATTACTTCACCACAAAGTATCCTTCCAGTGCAGCCATAAGAACAAGGAAGAAAAACTAGCAAGCACTTCGGGTTTTTCGGTACTAGAATCACTTTGAAATACTTGAAATTACTTAGGGTTGATACAAAACCCTCAGAAGAGTATTTTCCAGAACATATACCACTTAAAACAACCCCCACACGTGCTGGAACCACACCAAAATCAGCAAGCAAAAGAAGAATAAGAAACTCACTAACACGACGAGATTTATAGCATTTGATTCATATTTTTATCTTTGGTTTTCACTCTAGAATCATGGATACTGATTTGAGAGTGTTTGGGGGAAAGTATAGGGTCTGGTTGGATCAAAAAATAAACCCAAATGAGCCTTTACCCAATCTTTAATGGTTGGAGAATCATCCACCGCCTAAGTAGGTCCCAATAGGAGCGGCTGGCATAGTTTCACAAAAATATGAATCTCTCTCTACTACAATGTCGTATTGACAAACGGTGTAATTCGTTCGAAACTAGACTCATAGATATTCAATTTGATAGGTGTATCATCCCGTAATTTTAAGTATATTATGAGAAAACCACAACTATATTTGACCTAATTTTCAGCATATTTGAATGTAACTTGTGATGACCTTTGCTTACTTTTGTTCCACAACTCGCTTTACTTCAAAATATAACATATGACTATCATACGATAGAAATAACTCATAACATAACCTTCTTATCATGTTAATAACCCTAGTTTCACCCCAAAAGTACATGTTATAATATTCCCAAATTCTCGACTTTCGTCGAAACTTATTTTCTTCAATTTGTTTAGATTCTAAGCCTTCCAACCCTTTTGGTACTTGTTATTCATGATCTTAAATATTTTTAACCTCTACGATAACATGATTAACTTACTTTAAGTACTTTCAAGGATGATCTCATTTTTGAGATTACATTAATTGACCTACGACATACTCTCACATACAGAAACATGGGGTGTAACATCATTCCTCTTTTTGAAATATTCGTCCTAGAATATTGTACTTCAATAATCGTATTTTATAGCATCCCAATGTGATTCATATTAGGGGGCATTCTAATCCCGTGCAATTCATTAAATCCCTTCTCTATGAATCATTACTCAATTGAAGGCCTAAACGTCATTCTCTTATCATTTATCTAAATTACATTTTCATTCTACTACCAATACAATATTTCATCTCTTCTAAATGCTCCTAGTCTTAGACTACTTTGAGTTCATTCACATTGTACTGACCTTTCTACAACTTACAAAAACCATCAGCTCTCTTGTTTTGAGGGGTTTAATCCCGAGGACTTACCTATTCTTGTCACCTTCTCACTCATATTTTCTTATCCTTACTCCTATTTACCTAAAACCTTGTCGCTCTACCATACTTTAGCTTGTGACTAACATATGTTAATTTATACTACTCACAACATTCCTTTAACTTGCTAGCACCCTAGATTTCTGCATATTATTCTAAACCTTAAGCGAGAGATCACGTTGTATCTAACTCTTCTTTACTCTCTTAAGCGAGATATGCTACTAACAATACCACTATCATTTCTGGATACTAAATCACGGCGCTTCTAGCCCTCTATTTGAAGTCTGGACTATTCACAACTTATTGTACTTAAGTATCTAGTACCTTCTTCACCTTTACCTTACTTACCTTTATATCTCGCATCATATGTTCTGTCGCTTTCATAACCTTCCTTTTACATAGGTGGAACTCACATCTACACCTTAAAGCTCTACTATAATACTTGCACCTTTGATGTATACACAGTCCGGCGGGAGCTTTATACTGACTTCTGATGAGGTTAGTACTCTTCTAACTGGCTATATCGTAGAGCTGTTATAGAATATGACGATTGTACTATCTCTCTTGTACCTCTGATATTAAAAGTGATTCTGTAATATTCCGAGTCATGATTTATATGGTTATCTGGTTTTAATAATTGGACTCCTAATTTACATAGCTATTATAACTCTCGGATTCCTCTTCTATCTCAGCCTTTATGTAGGCTTAAGATGTCTTCCAATCTGCAGATCAGGGTATTAGTTATTACTTTATCCTTTCGTGGATGCTAGGGAACATCCATGTTATAATCTTCTAACAATTCAAGCCTTTGTCTGTGACATGGACTTAATTCTTTCTTTTAACTTATACCGGAGTTTCCTATAACTATAAGAATGTCATCATATATGCTGCATGGAAAATACTCTGAAACTTTCAATACTATCATAACGTAACTAACTTTGGGTCATAGATCGAATAATTCTTTTCGTGCCTTCTCAGTTGTCTTTAAACATAAACAATTACTTTTTCTGATCATTCTGCCACTAGCTGCATGAATACTTGCCTTATCTTAGTGCCCACGGATACTAGAATTTCTAGTAACTTATAGGATCTCAAATATCACTTTTGATTTTTTTACTTCCCGCTCATTAGCTACGATAGGTGTCACTTTATTATGGAGTGCATACAATGTTGTTGTGAGATTGTTGTTACAAGACCATTTATTCTTTAGGTCACTATGATCAGGTTGAAGCCTTATTCTTTATTTCCTCAACTAGTCCTTCATTGTAGTATTTAGGGCAGACGTATAGCTACAAGCTTATTACATAGTATACCCGACAAAATTTTTGATGTTCTTCCTCGCCTATAATTATCCTTACTTACTTACCTCCACGCCCTTATGCTCATAGGGTTGCTTCTGAACTAAAATTTTGACTGCCTCCCTAGTGGCACTCTTTTTTATTTCTATAACACTTATACGGTACCTTTAACTATCCCAACTCTTATCTGAATATTTCACAATGATACAATGTTATATTATGATACTGAATTCCCTATGTTAGGGTTCACTACGTTTATCTTGCACAATTTGTTAATTTATCGATATACTCTTATCTAGCCATAACTAGACTCTTCCTGAATCAACTACTAACTACTCGTTGGTCCATTCTCATATCTATATTCTACGTAATCTCTCTTAGGTTATTTTATTTGTCTTAACTTACCTCTCGCACTGGCTCTTTACGTATCAAGTGTTCGTTTGCACTTATTTATCAATAACATCCTGGGCGGGAATTCTTACCACCTTTCCCCGGCGTCGTGCTTGAAAAAGGTTCTGGAGTTGTAACATATTTGTATGATCTGAATAAATGCAATCTCATTCCTTTAGCCTTTTTACTGCGTTCTTCATTTACTATTCTGTAGTTACCCCTTCATCATTGGTGTCTTTTCATAACTTCACTCACTCTTACTCGCCTTGTAGTAACCTTTCTGTACCAAGGATAATTGAATTTCATAAGCACGTGGGTGACACCTAGTGCAACTAGCATACTTAATCCCTTAAGCTTAACTCTTCTCACAGTGCTTGATTTGGGGAAGTGTCTTCCTAAATGATCTTTAAAGGTTATTCTTCTGTTGTTCATTATATTATTTCCTGAATGTGATCTCTGAAATTCTCATGATGCCGACTATTATCAAATCCTTAGGCCCCTAATTCTTGTTAAGTTTATCTTATTCACTATCCCATATTGATTTCTATTATTTTGAGGGTCTAACTTAGCCTTCTGGTAAACACGTTGGAGTCACCAACTCATTTCTCGAAGTGAGGATATAACTTTATGGCTTATACTTTTTTATAGTTTCAAGTCCTATCGAAGTGAGAATAGTACAAAACATTCTTTTGCTATTAAATCCCATTGCTCCATCCACTGGCTCTTCGGGTCGCCTAACATTCTCTCTTTACTAGGGATGAGAGCTATACTAAGGTAATTATCCCTTCAAGGATTCCAATGCGTATCTTCTGAATTTTCTGAATATTCTAGTATTCATATCTAAATGTACTATTCTAGAGTGCACCATTTGGGTGTCTCACAAGGAGAACTATTACCACATTTGCAATGTCCTTCAGAAATGTTAGCTAACGCTAACAATCCATCCACCATTTTTGGTCACTCTAACCCCAAATGAATCTTGATATCCAATCCTTCTCTTAAACTATATATGTTAGCTTCCATAGGACATAACTGAGATGGGTGTGGCCAGTTTACATACCTTTAATATTGTTGAATCTAACTCAGAATGCTTATATTTCTCTGTCTGAATTGTAAATTTAGTTAATCCTCACTAACTAGGTACCTTGTACCCTTCTTCACCTTGTGTTTTTTACTTGTTAATACTTATACTTTAACCTTATGATACTTTCATGGCCTGCTATTTGCGGGGTATGTTAGATATTCATATCTTAGGTTCTTAAGCAACAAATTTGCACATATGGTATGCACGATCTGATAGGGCCTCAAACTGGGCCATACTATCAAGAATTCTCTTTTTACTAGTGCCCTTACCTGCTGTCGTATTAGCCCTTTGGCTTGCTGTATTTTTTCTAATAACAAGCATATCTATATCATTAGCAAATATAAGTCCTGGCTCGAAATCTTATAACTCAGCTCTATAGCGTGATTTGAATTTGAAAAAATGGTAACAGACTCCTACATGCCTTGTAGCTTCATGTTTGTATAATGTGGTGTGTAACACATCTATAAATACAGCTCTACAAGACACGACTTGTATACTACCTAGGATAGAACTGCTCTGATACTATGTTTGTCATGCTCCAAACCTTGGGAGACATGGCTGACACCTGGTGCCATACTCGATCTGAGCATACCACTCTATAACTGTGAACTTTGGAGGGGTAGCCCTCAAATTAGGCTAATGAAGCCTACCTGCAAGATGACAATACCAATCAAGGCCGATGAGGCTACAATGAATGTCTACAACAAACAATATAAAACTAACATGTAGAAAGGGCTAGCAAGGCTGCAATACTGGTATACCAAATACACAGGACTCGTATACAAGCCTTTAGAGATAACTGAACTGTATCATGGTTGGGATAGGACCTCGACCTATCCATCAAACCTGTATATATAACATGGACTCCTAGGTTTAGACATAGTAACTCTGAGGAAGTGGAGCTTACCAACCAAGCTAATATTTGACCCTGTCTAATAGAAAGGACTATCGAGTTGTCTATTAGGACCTGTAGGCATGAAATGCATCGTCCCGACAAAAGGGACGTTAGCACAAAATAATGTACCGAGTATGTAAGGCAATAGAATAACTTACACCTCGGTACATGTAACTATTCTGCCATAGTAGGCTGCTCATATGTGCTCGGTCATACTATGCTTGGTATCCGGCCATCCAAGGCTTGCTCATAGGCTATCGGCCACATTAGGCTTGGTATATAACTTACCATCTAATCAGAGGTTACCCAACAGGGACCTGCCCACCGATTATAGCTCGATGATGGTGAAAATACTGCCCAATAGGGGCTTGCCCACCGATCATAGCTCGATGGTGATGAAAATATTGTTATATATATATATATATCCTCTTCTCTCTTGACTGGAAGAAGACAATATGTAACTGACTATAACATCCCAATAATGGAGAATACTGTAACTCATGAGACTTAGACAATGTACATAAATTCAGGAGTACGGAATATTATCGATAGTTTTATATTTTAGGTAATTTTATAATATAATTTTTTTGAAAAATACTTACTAGTGTATAGAAATTAAAGTCTTGTTACTCCATATATAGTATCTAGGTGGTCTAAACATGTAGACAAACTTTGTCAAGGTTCAAAATCAGGACTTGAAATTAATGAACCCATGTGACAAACAACCTATGATCACAGGGATATCAGTAGTTCATGTAGTCGACTCCCCCTCAATGAGTGTGTCATAATTCAGCCGACTCTCTCTCAACAAGTACTGCATAGTTTAGTTGACTGCAATGTATGTACAATTCTTTCTGTCGACTCCCGCTCAACAAGTACTGGATAGTTTAGTTGACCGTCGACTCCTACAATATACTTGTACCTGCAATATATGTACAGTTCTTTCTCCCCCTTTTTGACATCAACAAAGAGGGGATATACAGATTCTAAAACAACCAATGTAAAGACAAGCACATCCTAGATACTAAAGCAGAATTTATAGGCATTATAGACATGCAGAGTTATAGCAAAGAATAAGAAAAAATATCCAATGACTGATTATCTAGTCCAAAACAGCAAAACACAAAAAGCAATTGTTTGAAACTTCTACAACTAACGACGCAAGAAGTAAGCAAGAGTATTGCAAATCGCTTCCTTCAATCGTTCAAAGCTGGAATTGACTGAAATTGTCACCCTATCAATCCTGTCATGCACTTCCTTGAATGCTTTAACTGCATTTTCTCTAAGTCTGAGAATTGTAACCCTTATCTTTGAAACATCAGACCCTGTCTCCTTGGAGATTGAATGAATATCCCCAATAATGGATTGAGTGGCAGCAAAGGGATCCTTGATGATGGTCAGCTTGTTGGCAATGACAATCAGTTTCTCAGCAAGATCAAGATCACTTACGCTGTGATAGGAAACAGAGGCTTTGGTTTTGGGATCAGGTTGGACATGCTTGACTTCACCTTCCTGTTTCTTAACCTAGGAGCCCTCACACACACATAACCCATACTAGAAAACACTCTAGAATTGTAGGATTTTGAAATAGAGACAAAAAGGTATTCTGAGATAGAGATGTTGTGGGCTTCCAAGATGTGAATGATAGCCATACCATAAGGCAAACTGGTGGGATCATCAACACTTTCTATCATGAAATTTATGACCCAAGAGGATAATTTAATCTTGAGTTTGGTCACAAGACAGTAAACAAGAAAGGTATCTCGTTGAGAGCAGGTGAAAAATGATCCAGTTCGAGGAAGAAGAGTGGTTGCAACAATGTGGGCCAGAACTCGGGTTTCAAAACTAACATCACTAGTACCTATCTAGTTAGGGAGGAAATCAGATGGACACTTAGCAATACAACGCTTTGCTTGATCAAAAGAAATTTCAAAGTCATCAGGCCAAGTATTTTTGAAAAGCATGGGAAACCAGAGCAGTTACACTGAAAAATTGAGTCGAACATGGCACAATCAAGAACAATGCATTTATCTAAGACTAGGGATTCCAACTTATTAGATTTGCTAGAGTGAATATTAGCATAAAAAATTCTTACTAAGGGTTCAAAAACTTTGGGAGGAGGATCAGAGAGGAATTTTGACCATCCTTGAAAGACGAACAAATCCTTTACCTCACTATCGATGGCTTCCATGTCATCAAGGTCAAATATTCTGCCATGAGCAATGTGCTTGTCCTTCAGAGCAACAAAGAAATCCCTGTTTAGTGTATCCCAGAAATTGAGGTTTGACTATAGAGAACTCGAGAGATCTATTTTGGATTTCTTGTGAGGTAAGAGATTCAATGGGGTTTTCCATAGGCCTTTTTCCTAGGGCTTTTTCTCCTAAGTGATGGAAGTGAGCTGATAGATCTGCTTGAGAAGATGCGAACCCTTCTAAGTGGTCGGATCCTAAGTCTACTGGTTCTGGTGGCTGAGAAGGGGGTTTTCCCTTGGAGAGAGTACTTTTTATAGTGGAGGCAGATGGATTTTTGGAGTGTTTAGCCATAGAAAAATTGTTGGGAAAGAGTTTGTAGGGTTTCTGAAGAGGATTTCTAAGAGATAGGAACAATGGAGACTTGAGACAAGTGGTTCAGAGATTAAAAAGGTAGAACTTTGACGGTTGAGTGTGGGAAAGGAAAAGGTGTCAGTGAAAGGTTATGATGATTGAGTTTCCTTTCTTGAAAGCTGCAACTGATGGGAAAAGAGAGGGAAATCAGAGGCTTTAATTAATGAGTACTTACACAAACAAACAAAATTAAAAAACATTAGGCATACAAGAATTGAAAATATTAATTAGGTCCTAATTCTTATGATCAAGATATATAATACCAAGTAGTTCTCTTAAAGAGTAAAATCTATCTTTAAGTGAAGGCTTAGTGAAAATATCAACTAATTGATCAGTAGTGCTAACAAATGATAATTCTATATCTCCTTTGAGAACATGATCTCAAATGAAATAATATTGATATCTATATGCTTAGCCTTAGAATAATGCACATGATTCTTTGAAAGACATATTGCACTAGAGTTATCATATAATATTTGAATAGGTTTAAAAATAATTCATAGTCACCCAGTTGATGAGACATCCATAATAATTGTGCACAAGATTATCCAATGACGATATATTCAGCCTCCATTGTGGATAGTGTAACTGATCCTTGTTTTTACTGTTCCATGATTTTAGTGCCTTTCCAAGTAATTGTTACGTCCCGTTGATGCTTTTTCTGTCTTCTTTATCACCTGCAAGGTTAGCATCTAAAAAAATCTTCCAGTCTAAAATTGTTAGAACATAGATACCATAGTCCATAAGAAATAGTTCCAATGAGATAACAAATTATTCTTTTTACGGCAGTCAGATGTGATTCCGTAGAGGCTGGTTGAAACTTGGTACATTTACATACACTAAACATAATATCTGGTCGACTGGCAGTTAGGTAAAGTAAAGAGCCAATCATTCCACAATATTTGGTTTTATCAGCAGGATTTCCCTTTTCATCCTTGTTAAGACTTGTTGATGGACTCATTGGTATACCAATAGCTTTAGCACTGCTCATACCGAACTTCTAAATTAGTTCCTTTGTATATTTCATCTGCATATAAAAATTCCTTCTTTAGATTGTTTAATTTGAAGTCCAAGGAAAAATGTGAGCTCTCCCATCATACTCATTTCAAACTCACTTTGCATAAGATTAGCAAATTCCTTGCACAAAAGAGGGTTAGCACTACCAAAGATAATATCATCAACGTAAATTTGAATAATAAGGTTACGTTGTGATGATCTTTTGATGAATAGTGTAGTATGTACTTCACCTCTTATAAACCCATGATCAAGTAGAAATGAACTAAGTCTTTCGTACCATGCTCGTGGAGCTTATTTAAGATCATACAAAACCTTAGTCAACTTATACACATGGTAAGGAAATTTCGTGTCTTCAAAACCAACAGGTTGTTTTACATATACCTCCTTATGAATGAATCCATTTAAGAAAGTACTTTTGACATCCATATGAAACAGTCTAAATCTTTTGAAGGATGCGTATGCAAGAAGAATTCATATTGACTCTAGTCGAGCTACTGGAGCAAAGGTTTCATCGTAGTTTACTCCTTCCTACTGTGAGTACCCTTGAGCTACTAATCTGGCTTTGTTTCTTACTACCTTTCCATCTTCATTGAGCTTATTTATGAAAATCCATTTTGTCCTAATTACAGTAGCATCTACAGGCTTAGGAAGTAGTTTCCACACTTGGTTTTTATCAAATTGGTCCAGTTCATCCTGCATTTCTTGTACCCAGCTTGAGTTCTTTAGAGCTTCATCTATCTTCTTTAGTTCAATCTAAGAGATCAGTGCTATATTTGCCTTTTTCTTGAGGGTTCCCCTAGTTTTCATTCCTTCACTTGGATCTCCTATGATAAACTTTTGAAGATATTCTGGTTCACTTCTCCATTCATTTGGTCGTGTTACACTCGTATGAGTAGTTGACTTCTTATGTAATTCTGGTTGACTGTTGTCAGGCTCATTAGTTGACTCTCTAACAGTCGACTCTTGAGGTTTGCTTGACTGTGGTGTTTCTTTATTGAGATCTTCATCACCTACTTTAATTCCTTTCTCGGCCGTAGTGTTATTTTCATCAAATATAACATGTACTAATTCTTCTACAGATAGAGTGCGTTTATTATAAACTCTAAGAGATTTACTGTTTATGGAATAACCTAGAAATATACCTTCATCACTTCTTTGATCAAATTTTCGAAGATTGTCCTTACCATTGTTGTGGATGAAATACTTGCTGCCAAACGGATGAAAATAACCTATGTTGGGTCGTTTACCTTTCCATAGTTCATATAGAGTTTTCTTCAAGATAGGTCTTATGTGACATCTGTTGAGAATGTGACAAGATGTGCTTACTGCTTCTGCCCAAAAGTGATTTGGCAAGGAATATTCTAGTATCATATTTCTCGCCATATCTTGCAGAGTTCTATTTTTCCATTCAACTACACCATTCTGTTGGGGTGATCTTGGAGATGAGAAGTTATGGGTGTATCCTTGATCATTGTAGTAGTCTTCAAATGCTTTGGTTTCAAATTCTCCTCCATGATCGCTCTGAATGGTTGTAACAAGATACCCATTTTCTCTTTCAATTCATTTACAGAAGATCTCAAATTTTTTCAAAGCTTCATCTTTGTGAGATAGAAAATCACCCATGTAAAGTGTGAGTAGTCAACAACAATAACAAAAGCATATAGTTTTTCTCCTATGCTAGAAGTTCTAGCGGCTCCAAACAAATCCATATGAAGCAATTGTAAAGGATTTGATGTAGACACAATGTATTTAATTTTGAAAGAGTTTCTGGTTGGTTTATGATAACTAGGGATTATGGTTCATTTTGCACTCCTTCTTACTTCAGTTTTGATTAAAAATGTGTACAAAATAGTCCCGAAGGCTTACATGTTGTACTTGTTTGCAGGGTTTGGTCAAAAAGGTCACAACTAGTCAAAACCAGCTCAAAAAGGAGTGAAACATGCACAAGTACCAAGAATAAGTCCAAGCACAGTGCAACAGGTCTATTGCGGCTGCACTCCATTTAGTGCGGTCTGCAGTGAGGAGATTCAGAGAGGTGCTCATCAAGCAATATGACCGCAAAGTATTCTGTGCGGACAGCAATGGACTCATCGCAGCCACACTCGAAATTGTGCATTCGCAAAGACGGAGTTCAGAGAGTTGCCACTTTAGAGATTCAATGTCAATGCGGTCCGCGATCCTTTTTGTGCGGACCGCAACAGAAGCCACCGCGGTCGTGGTGCATTTTGTGCGGCCTGCGGTGGCCAAGTTTGGAGAGCAGAGTTTAAAGCCAAGAAGCTTCACTGTGGCCGTACTCGATTTTGTGCAGTCCGCACTACCCTCGCCGGGGTATTTTGTCCAGAAAATTCGGCCTAGTATAAATAGTTTCTTTTCCTATTTTTAGGTCATCAGTTGTAATTTAACGCTCAACTGCGTTTGTGAACAGTGTTTCTTAACCATTTTGAGTAATTTTAGAGTAGTTTTATCATTGAATCTTCAAGTATGTGCTTGTAATTAAATATTATTGGGTTTTCTTCATCTATTTCTCAGTTTTCTTCTATTATCATGAGTAGCTAGACCCATTAGCTAGGGTTGTGGCTCAACCCTAGTGTGGGTATTTGATGGGTCTTGTGTTTTAAGGCTTGAAAGTTTATGGGTGTTTGATATTTGGATTAATTTATAGTTTCAATATTGAATTAGTGGTTGCAAACACTAATTTGTGCCTATTTGACTAGGGCTCTTCTTGAGAAAGAGAACTTGAGTCTAGGAAAATTAGTCCAACAAAGAATTGGAGCGTATTCAAGAGATTGATAGCCCCAATTAAAGGGTTAAACCTAGAGATAGTAATACCCGACTTGAAACCTAAATTGTTTGCACAAATTATCATACCCAATTGGTCTTAAGAAAGTCAATTAGGGCAAAATCACTCAAACTACCGAGAGGTATAGAGTGATAAGTTTAGTGCATTGGTTATATCGTAATTCTCATCATGACAATCTCGCCTAGACCCAAGAACCCGTCAAGTATCCACCTAGGAGAAAGTCACTTCCCTAGTGCCTTCTTAACTATTTAGACAACCTTTTAAGTATCTTACTCTTAGCTTAATCTAGCATCTTATTAGCATAAAATTAGAAGTAATCAAAAGACCAACTATAATTAGAAGTGAAACTAAGAGTAATTACGCATCTCTAATTTAGATAGGAACCCAATTCCTATTTCTAGCTCTTTGTGGAAATCGATCCAGACCATCTCGGATAAAAGCTGCTCCACTCTTGCTACTTTGTAGTAGTGCAGGGTTGGCACCGATCACTTTTTGGCACCATTGCATGGGAGCTAACAGTTTTGGCTATCTATCTAAATAGTTTTGTGTATTATTCTTCTTTCCTTCTGTGTTACTAATTTGTGTGTGTCACAACTTCAGGTACAAAATGGCAGCAAACAACGCACCTCTTGGAGATCTTCCACCAGGGGAGGATGTAGATGACAATGTTGATGATGAGGTTCCTATTGTACCTCAAGGACAAAGGAGAGGCCACCAGGCCAATGATAATATTCCAAACCCCCCCGCCACCTCCAAGAATGGCTCCTCGAGTGCTTCCCAATCAAGGATATGCTAGTGCAATTGTCCCACCCAAGATCCGGGCGGGCAATTTTCAAATTACAAATGTGATGCTAACATTGCTGGAGCAGCGTGGGTATTTCACAGGCGCTACTAATTAGAATGCTTACAAACATCTCAAGGGTTTCGTGGATACCTGTTGGGGGAGCAAGCAAACTAATGTGTCGGAGGATGCACTTCGGTTGAGACTATTCCGTTTATCACTTAGAGGGAAGCCATTGGATTGGCTTGAGCGACTTCCCAACCATTCCATCACTACTTGGGATGAGTTGGCGGGCAAGTTCATTGCAAAGCTTTTCTCATTGAGGCACATGACAACATTGAGAGATGAGATCTTAGCTTTCAAGTAGGAGCCCACCGAACCACTACATGAGATTTAGGAGCGATATAAAACCATGGTAAAGGAATGCCCCAACAATGATATGACTGAGGCAGTGATCCAACAGACTTTCTACCGGGGTATTAACACAACAAACCAATGCATAGTGAACCAACTTGCTGAGGGAAATTTTATAAAGCTCTCTTATGATGAGGCTCGTGACATCTTGACGAGATGGCTGACACGTCCTCCGCTTGGCAAAGTAGAGCCAATGTGCCACAGGGTGACCCCACGGTCACTCACTTGCACAAAGAGCTACATGACCATGGGCAGGCTATAGCAGAGCTGACAACTACAATGAACCAGCTAGCAAAGGCATAGTTACAACAGGTTCAAAATCCATGCCAAGTAAATTCTATGGAGGGTGTCAACATGCTAGTGAACAAAAGAAGACAAAGAGGTCAATAGAACCAAAGGAGTTTGGATCAATTTGACAATGATTGTGGTAGATTCCAAGATGATGGTTATGATAGGCAGAATGAAGGTGCAAAACGTGAATAACTATCAAGGCCAAAGGGGTAATTCTTTCATCCAACAACAATGGAGACCCCAAGTCAATTGGGGCAATCAACAAAAACAAGGAAATAGTAATTGGGGAAACAACAAACAAAATTCCAATTGGGGAAATCAGAACAATAATTAGAACAATCAGGGTAATTGAATGGCAACAACAACAACTGGGATGGTAACAATCAGGGTGGTTAGAACAATGACAATCAAGGAAATCGGGGGCAAGGCTTTTAAAGGCCCCCAATTTATCAACAACCGAACAATCCACCCCCATTTTCATCCCAAGGTCCTAGTTCTTCCAACAACAAAAAGGGAGAATTGAAATGATGTTTGAATAGATGATTAAAAAGAATGCACACTCTGATGCTCAGTTGGCTTCCCACAATACTTCAATCAGAAACTTGGAAGTTCAATTAGGCCAAATCTCACAATCCTTGAATACTCACCCTAAGGGGGCTCTACCAAGTGATACGGTAGTTAACCCGAAGGGTGGGAACAATCATGTTATGGCGGTAACTATAAGAAGTGGACGAGGTGATGATATGAATGCTCCATGCAAAAAGCAATTTTGAGTGATGAAGTTGAGTTGCAAGAAGATGAAATTCCTTTGGTGGTTGAAAATGTGGTTGATGAGAACATGAATGAAGAAGTGAGGATTGATATTCAAGATGCCGAGGTGGAGACTCAGAATGACGTGAACTTGTCTAGGGAACACGTAATAGACATGCCGGAAATGGTTGTGTCTAAAGCCAAGGCTCCTTTGCCAAGGCCACCTCCACCTTATACTCAAAGGCTCGCGAAGCAGAAAAATGAGAATCAGTTTAAAAAGTTTATTGATATGATGAAGAGCTTATCCATTAATACGCCTTTGGTGGAGGCTCTAGAACAAATGTCGGGTTATGCTAAATTCATGAAGGACTTGGTGACAAAGAAAAGATCCATGGATTGTGAAACTATCAAGATGACCCACTAAGTTAGTTCAATAGTGCACTCAATGGTCCCGAAGCTAGAAGATCCCGGTGCTTTCACCATTCCTTGTACCATTGGGAGTGCAAACTTTGCTAAAGCTCTATGTGATTTGGGGGCAAGTATCAACTTAATGCCCTACTTAGTTTTCAACACTTTGGGTATTGGGAAACCGAGGCCAACTTCCATGAGATTGCAAATGGCAGATAGAACTATGAAGAGACCATTGGGTATCATTGATGATGTTCTTGTCTGGGTGGAAAAATTTATCTTGCTAGCTGATTTTGTGATTTTGGATTGTGAGGTAGATTATTAAGTTCCAATCATGTTGGGAAGACCTTTCCTTACTACTGGGAAGGCCTTAGTTGATGTGGAAGCAGGGGAACTCACCTTCCGGGTGGGTGATGAGAAAGTGGTCTTTTATGTGTGCAAGTCAATGAAGCAGCCCAACAGTTCTGAGGTGTGCTCATTAGTAGACCTTTTGAAGTGGTATTTGTGACACCGTTTGGTGCACTTGACTTGAGGAACAAAAATGGGGAGGTTTTCAGAGTTAATGGACACAGGGTCAAGCACTACCTGAGCAAGATTGATTACAATCACATGGTGGCACTGCTCCATCTAAAGTGATTTGATGGTAAACTACGTCGTGCCGTGACGTTAAATCAGGAGCTCTTTGGGAGGCAACCTATGTGTCTTTATTTTTGTTTTTCTTTGTAGTATAGGATTTGCTTTTGGACTAACTGGTTGTGAGTTGCTGTAGGATTGTTTTGATGCAGTGCAGGACTAAGTTGAAAAAATGCACACTCTCTGAAGTTTGCAATGCGGACCGCAATGCATTTTGTGCGGCCGTAAAGGCCTTAGTGCGGGGGCAAAAATTCAATGCGGACCGCAGAGTTGATTGGTCAAAAATGATAAGTCTCTAAAGTTTTCCACCACGGCTGCAATGCATTTTGTGCGGTCCGCAGTGGACCACTGCGGCCACATTGCATTTCTTGCGGTCCGCAGTGGACATCCTCCCAGTGCTTCATATTTCTGAGCACCACGGACCGCGGAGTCATTTTGTGCGGTCCGCGGTGGGTAGGTGAGATAGGCCCCAGTTCCCTTTTCTATAAATAGGACCAAAGACCCTATTTTTATACTTTTCGATCTTTTACTCTCAAAAGATTAAAAAATTACTGTTCATCCCTCATTCTTGCGTGAATTTAATGGCTAAGTATTGTTAATCAAGCTTGCATCTCACTTCTGGTAACTTTAATTCTTTCTTAGTTGTTTAATTTTGTTATTTTCTTTTAACTTTTATTTTTTTAGTTTTTCTTCCTTTTCTTCCCATTTTCTTTAAATTCTGTGTAATAGGTTTGTTTAATCATGTTTAAATTAGGACTAGTTAGTTAAAAACAGTGATTCAACACTTAAGGGATCAAGAATAGATGAAAAATTGGACTAAAAACATGAAAAATTTGAACCCTAGGTTGGTATTGCTGTTGGGTGTTCACCACGAACCGCAGTGGATTTTGTGCGGTCCACGGTGCTTCTGTGCGGTCCGCAATGCTATTTTGTACAGACCGCGGTGGTGAAAGTTCTGAAAACTAATAAATAAGGACCGCGGCCGCAAGGGATTTTGTGCGGTCTGCGGTGCCTCAATACGGACCGGAATGCATTTTGTGCGGTCCGCGGTGCTTAGATTCAGAGAGTGGGTAGTCTGATCCCCACCTCAGTGCGGACCGCAGTACATTTTGTGCAGTTCGTGATAGCTTCTTTGCGGTCACACTTCATTTTGTGCGATCCGCGGTCTGCAAATTCTGAGTGTCTGCAATTTTATTCTACAATGCTTCACTGATTCTGCTGATACTAACAAAGCTCAATTGAATGTTCTCTGTAGATCATGGTGAAATCACGAGGCAGAGGCGATAAACAGAAAGGGAAAGGAGAGTCCTCCCGGGGTAGGGGACAAGGCATGATTAGATTGACCCCGCAAGCCGGACAAAACATCAAAAATACTAGAAGGCTCATAAAAGCTACTGATAGAGCTATTGACCAATTTGGGAGTGAATATGAGCCTTCCCCGGAGGCATCTGACTCAAACTCCATGCCAGAATATGTTCCTGACTGGCCAAAGAGGAACAGATTGAGGGATACACCTCCAGGCTCTCCCACTGCCCAAGCATTAGTGCGCATATTTTCTAAGTCATATGAGGGCTCAGCTGCAGGCAGTGGCAATGAATATTCTGCCTCACTTACAACTTCACTATCCAGGGAGGGTCCTGTAGAAGAAGAAAGAGAAGAAGTAGGAGGGGCTGAGCCCCAAGTAAGAGGGGGTAAGCCCCAAGTAGGAGGGGTAGAGAGAACCAGTAACCCAGAGGCATGGTAGGATAAGTTCGTGAGTGAAGTGGCCTACCACAAGTTTAGAGAATGGTTACCTGAGAGAAAGTTAATACCTGTGCAGAAATTTATCACACGGGACCTTTTGCCTCACAACTCCAATCTCTTGAGGCAGTTCAGAAAGAGAACAGGCTGGGAATACTTCATAGGACATGTGGAGGATGCCAATGAGCATTTAGTCAAGGAGTTCTACACCAATGTTGCCCATATCAAAAAGGGCACCACAGTGACTAAGGTGCAAAATCTGAAGGTGAAATTTGATGGCAAGACGTTAAATGATTACCTGGGCTTCCCGGAGGAGGATGACGACTTGTACTTAGATAAGGTAGCTTTGAGGGAGGATGCCCGTCCGTGGCTAGCTGAGTACTTGGCAATCCCAGGTACCACCCCAGCATGGCTGACAGCGGGGGTGAAAATTCTGAGGAGAACATTGAACTTTGAAGGAAAAAGGGTGGGAGACATTTGTTTGTAGCCGGCTAGACCACACCACTCATGACAACTCCCTTCCTATCTCCCGGGCTATATTGGTGGCATCGATCATGGTGGGGTACCCGATTAACATTGGGAATATGATATCGAGGGTGATTACACGGGTGGTGAATGAAGGTGATAGATCCTACCCTTTCCCCAATTTCCTAACCATGTACTTTGAGGACCTAGATATGGAGAAGATGAGGTTTGATGTGAAAGTGAAAGCAAAGGCTCCGTTCTCCTGGTACAACACCAAGGGTCCCGACAACCCCAAGGACCCTAAGGGTAAAGCCACTACTTCAACTGGCCAGTCTGAAGAGCCAGTAGTAGTAGTGGCTCCTACCTTCTACCATAGCAGACATGGCCCCAGGAGCCTCCACTTATACAACTCCAAAGATCCCCTCATCTACTGCATATCCTTTGACTGCCCACTGCCTGAGCCAGACCCTTGCCAGCATCAACAATTGGATGCAGACAACCACTTCTAAGCTGTCTGTACTATCTACTTTGGTGGCAGCCCAATCAGCACCTCCTCCGCCTCAGGTCCCACATTCAGTAGAAGACACTCTCAAGAAGATCCTAGAGAACCAGAAATTGATCATGGATGTTGTTGATTCTCATGGAAAGGCATTGAAGGAGCTTGCTAAGGAGGCAAAGAAAATGAAAAAGACTCATGCTTCAAAGGAGTCGGTGAAGGAGTTAAGGGTGGAGGTAGAGAGGTTGAAGGCTGATCACTTACCTCTGGATCGTTTACTGCATGACCCGGCTTCAGCAGCCTAGCCCCAGCTAGATCAGGAGAAGAGAGACCACCCAAGAGGAAGAGGGTGATTCCCCGTACTGACGATGCCGTTATAGAGTTGGAGGACCCATAGGGAGGTTCCTCTAGCTAGACCCAGATTCCAGTACAGGCCTAGGACTCAGTCTAAGACTAGGTCCTAGTGGAGATACAAATTACAGGGAGCCAGTCACAGGTTCCCGAGTAGACCAAGGACCCACGGACCCAGACTCAGGATCCTATGCAGACGGAGGGCCAATAAGGAGTTTCTTTTTACTCTCTTCCTTTTCTTGAGATTATTTTGGTTAGTTAGCATTGCGGACAATGCTAGCTTTCATTTGAGGGGGTAGCCCTATTTGGATGACTGTATATATGACATTATTTTTTCTTTATGCTTTCTTTTTACCTTTGTTTTGTACATATTTTTATCATTTTATTGAACTTTTCGTACTCTTATGTATATATTCATTCTCCCTATTGTATATTCGACTAAATCCCCTCTTGTATATATTCATTTTACTTTCTGCATTTTTCCTTTCATAACTTCTTACTTTATGTTTGTAGCTTCTTGTTTTGAGTTTTTGCAATAAGCCTTTGGTTTTCTTAATGACACGGTTCATTTTAAAGGCGGAATTTATGTGAACCGGGTGGCTCTTCCCGATGATGGATGGCATGACAACCTTCTTAAGAATTTGAGTCTGTTTTCTTTTTGCTTTTAGTGTAAATAGTAGCTAGTTGGTAAGGATGCCTCAAGCAAAGCTTCACTTAGGCCTAACACATTTGTCTCTGATCCTATGGTCAAAAACAAATTGTTGTGTATAGGATGGTGAAAGTTGTGACCTTGAGACTCTTGTGTTGGCCGATAATCATCAAGTGGTTTTTCGGAACCATTGTGTTGCTCAAATCTTAGCTAAGGTTGTTGTGGACCCCCGAATATGTCTCTTTAGCAATCTCATAGCTTGTGTGGTGATAATTTGAATTGCAAGTCCAAGTCCCGAGCTATTAGTCTAGAACTTGCCCCGAATGTTTGTCTAGGCAAAATCCTAAGTGTAATTTGACTTGAGATGTGATTATAGGTGTCACACCTCCTTTTACACACCCCTCAAGGGTATAAAAGAGTTTTTTCAATTAAAGGACAATCGAAACGGGATTCATTGTTAAAAGATTCAGAGTCGCCACTTAGGAGATTTATGGTGTCCCAAGTCACCGGTTTAATCCCGAATCGAGGAAAATATGACTCTGTTTAATAGTCCGTAAACCAGAAATCCGGGTAAGGAATTCTGTTAACCCAGAATAAGGTGTTAGGCATTCCCGAGTTCCGTGGTTCTAGCACGGTCGCTCAACTGTTATATTCGGCTTAATTATCTGATTTTAATACATTTGAACATATGTGCAAATTTTAGCTTTTAACCGCTTTTATTCAATTTTAAAAGAAGATTGAACGTCGTTTAAAATATGTCTTTGGATCGTGCCACATGAAATGCACCCGCAATCCGGAACACATTTTATTCAACGTTTTAGGATTTGGATTTGGGTCACATGAAATGCACACCCGAGTTTAAGAAGGTAAAATTATTAAATAACGCGCCTAAAGGCAACTAACGCGTTGTTAACCTTGTGAGGCCCATGAAAATTAGCTAAATGGCGCGCCTCGTGTTCTAATTTTAGAGGGAGTCCCTAATTACATTGTTGAGGGCCATAACTATGTTTGCTAAGTATGGCACACCTCACTAATTGTTCTAGAATTCCTCGTTTTTGAAACCAAATGGGCCGTGGACTATTTCTATTAAAAGGACACGCCTGAAGTTGACTTAATTCCAACGTCCAACCCTCTTTAATTCTGATGTTCATGTTAGCTAAACAAGAAATTTTGCATAAAAATAAACAGAGGGGGACGAGCCCATTTGAATTTCTCTGAGATGCCATCACTGGACCAGCTCCCAGGCCCAATTATCAGAACCAAATTCATGCAGAACCAAACAACAGCTAATTTGCTGAGCCTATTTTACAAACACGAAATTGAATTAATAACAAGGATCTTGAACTTGGTCAATTAGGCATGAGCTATTCGACTAAACCCTCCATGGTTAAGATTCAAGCATCTTCGGTCCTTCCTGCGACCATAAGTACCCAACAGCTAAACAAAAGAAATGCAGGGCTCGCGAAATAAGCCCAAACCCCGTGAAGGGAAAAGCTGGGGATCTTGAAACCAACATTAGGCCCATATTAAAGCAATCAACCTTTTATTCAAAACCACTAGATAAAAAAACTTACCACCAGCCAATAATTAACGTATTAAGAGTATTTGAATGCCATTAAGGGTGTAGAACTTGTAAAAAAAGGAAACAAAAGGATCATGAATTAGAATATCCATTAATTGGTTATCCTATAAAGTCTAACATTGCCATAAACAGAACAAACATGTCATGATATTTCTACAGAACCACACTTGCAGGAAAACAACTCTCACACATCTCTCATTGCTCAATAAAGTCCAGCATGTTTTCAGTCAGTTACATCCCAATTAAAACCAACTAAATCCTAAAATAAATACACAAAGCATCTGTTAACATACTTGAACACACTTGAGGAGACTCAACTAGCAGAAACATAAGGTAACTGATAAAAACCAAAAAAAACAACAACTGGAGCTATGCTATGCGCATGAATTCAAACTTTCCTTTTTATTTTATTTTTTCAACTTGAACATCACAGTAGGCACATTTCGGAAACATGTACCTGGAATTGACAAATGAAAAGAGGAGAGGAGCAATAAGTAGTAGTAGTGAGCTCGAATAAGCAGGAACGCAACAGAACCAGCTAAACCCAGATTCCAACAGTCAAGATAATGAAATCAGCTTCAGGAATTCAATAGAACTGTAAACCCAACCACAATGCTTGAACCAGATCCTTTCAAAAACTAACTCTAATCCATTTCCATCCTTAGATGAGTCAAAAGTTGTTTCAGAAATTAAAAAAAAGTCGCTGAAGAAGGTCAAAAAAATAGTGAAAAGCTTCAGCCATTTGTATTTTTGGTTTTTAGTACTCCCATCCTTGCCTTGAAAGGCAAGAACGCTACCCTTTATAGGCCTGGCCATAGGGCAGCCTTTAGATTTCATTTTTTACCCTTTACCCCCCTTTTAGTTCCTGTTTTAGCTTTAGGGTCCCTAGAGTTATGACTTGCCACCCAAGTTAAATAGCTAAAAACCAAGAAATTTCACAAAAATCCCCACTAGAAATTTCCGAAATCAGTTGCAAAAAGATTCCCTACTAGACTTCCTAAATTACCCTCTCAATGCCCTAAAATTTACATTGGACCTAACGGGTATGAGTCAATTTGCACAATTAGGCTTGGCCTTTTCTTCTACATAGGGCAAAGGTCCCAAGTCTCCAAACTAAAATTGGCCTATCTAAAGTCTGTACTACCAAGGAAATGCAAACAGGGCAAATATCTAATCTAAAACATTCATTAACCTACTAAGTTAATAACCAATATGCTAAAGATGCAAGACTAGTTTTCATAAAAAATGAGTACACAGCTTTCTGGGAGACTAAATTACACTACAAAAATGAAGAAGAAAAACCAGGAAAAGAAATAGATGCAGGGGCGACAAAAGCTAGATAAAAAAACAAAATAAAGAAAGGAAGAGGGAGAATACTTACTACGACTCAAAGGAATGAATCCGAACCTTCAACTTCCATGGATTTTTGGTTGACTATGACATTAATCGTGTGTTTTTTGTGAAAATAACACATGAATAACATCACAATCGACCTAAATCTTTAAACAAAACTGGAACCCGGAACTTTCGAAATTAGGGCTCAAATTACAATTCAAGATTCGAAGAATTCTGTTAGGCTTCAAGGGTAGTGGGTTGGGTATTTGGGATGAGGGGGTTATAGGATTTAGGGTGTAAATTTGGGTGAGACTAGAGACTCGCCACCAACAGAGATGGTGGAGAGAATTAAGACGGCGCTAGGGTTGGGGGGGGGGTACTCATTCAGACACTTTTATAGTTAGAAAGAGCCAGTTCTGGACCGTTCGATCGTATGAGATCAATGGTCCAGATTAAGTGGCGGAGGAACGGTGTCATTTTGGGCTGAGTTAGGGGATAGACCGGGTCGAGGCCGATTTGGGCTTGGGACTGGATGGGGAAAAGTGTTTGGGCTATTACAGGCTTGGCCCACACGTCCAAATCTGACTTCTCTTTCTCTTTTTAATATCTCTCCTTTTTTTTTCAAAATTAATTCTTTTTTGTTGTTTTTTTTTTCAAAATTAAACTAAAAACCCCTAAATTAATTCTAAACCAAATTATCCTACCATATTAAATTAATTAGCCCTAATAATTGTTACTACAAATAATTAGAAACCAAATTAAAGGAAAAAAACTACTAAAATTCAAAATTAAAATTAAAAGTGCAAAATAAACTATTTTTGTGATTTTTCCTATTTTTATAAAATAATTTGTCAATTAATCCTAAAAATGTAAAATTAAATCCTAAATGCAAATGCAACATATTTTTTGTAATTTTCATTAATTAAATAAAATAAAAATGCACAGACAAATACAATCAATTATCAGAAAATGCCACAAAAATGCCCAAAATTGCAAACACTGACAGAAATTATTTTGTTTTGAGTTTGTTGGAGTAATACATATAGGGCAAAAATCACGTGCTCACAGCTGCCCCTCTTTGCCCGGAAACACGAAGAGTTTTCGTGCAAAGATAAAGTGAGCGGATACGAGCAATTTTTGCCCGTTTGAATACTCTGTGCGAAGCATTTTTGAAAGAGTTGACCGCACCCTACTTCTGAGGTTGCCTACATATACTTGGCTATAAAAGAATCAGGTTAGTGTAGTTCAGGAAGTTTTGGTAGCTAGGACTACCATGAAGCTGTGATTTCGCTGTTACTGCTGCTGTTGCTACTGCTTACTGAACCCCCTTATTACACCATGTCAAAATAAAACAAGAAGCTAGACTAGAATATGATCTATGGATTACAAAAGTCCTATCTATATCTTCAAACTTGCTCTTGTGTTTCTTGTTGCCTTGTTGTCCTCCATTCTCCCGGAGACATCCATTTGTTGCCACCTTGAATTGTAAACTGAGATGTTTTCCCCTTCTTCAGGTGGGGCCTGAATGCTGAACTGAGATGTTTTCCCCTTCTCATGCTATCCAGGCGGGCTCCTGACTTCAAAACGTGAATGTATTCCCATGCTATCCAGGCGGGCTCCTGACTGCTGACTTGAAATGCATTCCCTGCTCTTCAGGCGGGCTCCTGACTTCAAAATAAACAAAGAAAAGAATTTGAAAGCTAAAACTTAAATGGTACTCCCTTGTTCTCCAGGCGGGCTCCTGACTGATGCGCTTGAATGTATTCCCTGCTCTCCAAGCGGGCTCCTGACTTCAACTTGAAATGTATTCCCTGCTCTCCAGGCGGGCTCCTGACTGCTGACTTGAAATGCATTCCCTTCTCTTCAGGCGGGCTCCTGACTTCAAAATAAACAAAGAAGAATTTGAAAGCTAAAACTTAAATGGTACTCCCTTGTTCTCCAGGCGGGCTCTTGACTGCTGCGCTTGAATGTATTCTCTGCTCTCCAGGCGGGCTCCTGACTTCAACTTGAAATGTATTCCCTGCTCTCCAGGCGGGCTCCTGACTGTTGACTTGAAATGCATTCCCTTCTCTTCAGGCGGGCTCCTGACTTCAAAATAAACAAAGCAAAGAATTTGAAAGCTAAAACTTAAATGGTACTCCCTTGTTCTCCAGGCGGGCTCCTGACTGCTGCGCTTGAATGTATTCTCTGCTCTCCAGGAGGGCTCCTGACTGCTGACTTGAAATGCATTCCCTGCTCTTCAGGCGGGCTCCTGACTTCAAAATAAACAAAGCAAAGAATTTGAAAGCTAAAACTTAAATGGTACTCCCTTGTTCTCCAGGCGGGCTTCTGACTGCTGCGCTTGAAAGTATTCCCTGCTCTCCAGGCGGGCTCCTGACTTCAACTTGAAAGTATTCCCTGCTCTCCAGGTGGGCTCCTGACTGCAACAAAATAGACAAAGAAAATTTTTCTGTCCCAGTTTGGTGGCTGGGCACAGATGTGAGTGTAAAATTAAGTCATATTACCAAGTATTACTAAAAATTTGAAAGCTAGGTCCCATTATCCAGGGGGGTCCTGACAACTCTTAATTAAATGACAATTTTAAATCTAAGTTATATCTTCTAAAGGTGTGACTTCTGCTAAATCTTGTTATCTAAGAGGGTCTTTTAAACTACTCCCCATTATCTAGGAGTGTCCTGAAAATCAAAAGTCAAATTTTATCTTAAGAGTGATAACTTTTTATAGCTGAATTATGCTACCCTACAACAGACTTTACGCTAAATGTTGTTATCTAATCGAAATCTTAAAGCTAAGTCCCATTATTCAGGAGGGTCCTGAAAACTCCTAATTGAATCCTATCTTGAACATGCAAACTTCTAAGCCAACTTATATTCCTTTGGGATGCATTTATGCTAGATTATGCTATTTCTGAACATTTAAACTAGGTCCCATTTTCCAGGAGGGTCCTGAAAATCAAAAATCAAACCTGTTTGGTGACTGCCTTTCTCCACGGAGGGTTTCTATGAAACAAACGAACTTTTCTTCCCCTGTTTCAATCAAAGAAAATTTCGTTAGCTTAAAGTGGTGGTTAGCTGATGGCATTCTTGCTGAAGATCTTTCTGCTGCAATGTTTGTTCTGATTGGCTTCTCCGAACTGGCCGGGATCGCTTTGACTTTCTGCCTGACTTTCAAACCCCATGACTTTTGACGAGCCGAATGTTCTATACCCCCGCTGTTGTTTTTCCTCTGACCCCTTTATCTGAACTTTTGTATCTCCCATGACATTACCAAACCATTCCACCGATGAAGCTTCCAGCGGTTCCTTATATCCCCCTCTTACGTCGTGTTATCCTTAGTATGCTTTGACCACTCCGTGATTTGCAATTTTGGTAGTGAGCTTTGAAATCCTTTTCACTCGATTTGAACAAGACTGACATTAAACATCTTTAGATAAATATCCAAAAGAAAATGAAATGCAATGACTTTACGGGTTAAGGATAAGAAGAATCCAAAACCAGATAACTGCTACAAAGGGAAAAAGAAAAAGAAACTTATCTGAGTGGAACAGCTGGTAACAATGATCATGACATGCATTTCGGATTAATCGACCCAATCTGTCCAACCAATCAACCTTCAGTTGCCGTACTTCATTGCCCCAGAATTACCATGACTTGATTACCTTACCCAAACCTTGACCTTGTTCATCATGCGGTGCCTTGAAAGGTTTTCACCAGCAGACCCCTTTCATTCATTCATCTCTCAACTCACTTTCGCCTTACGGTGCCCGTAAGGGTTTTCACCAATAAGACTCTCTCATTTTTCTCTCAACTCCCGTCCCCTTACAATGCCAGTGAAGGTTTTCACCAATAAGACTCTCTCATTTTTATTTTTTCCTGCTTGAACAAGAGTGTTGCCCCTGACATGAATTACCTTTACCTGCTCAACTTGGCATTTCTCAAAGACTGATAAGAAGGTCTTTCTTTGGACCGTAATGTGGGCTTTTGGACAGGGTTAAAAAGAAAGGGTATAAAAGGCTCGAAACAATTCAAATGGGTTAAAATTACAACTTTCGGAATCAGTTTTCTCACAACAACTACAACTTCTGCCCCAGTTTCTTGCATGGGGACTTTTAAATTTTTGTTTTGATGAGACTGAACTACGAGGCTGCCTACGTATCCTTAAAAGGAATCAGGTCGAACGTAGTTCATGTCATAGAAATTACTTCGTTGTTGTGATTTTCTTTTCTCTTTTTCTTTTCTTTCTCTCTTTTCCTTTTGTTATTCTTTTCTTCTTCTTCTTTTTTTTCTTTCCTTTCTTTTTTTCCTTTTTGCTTTTCTCTTTTCTTTTCTTTTCTTTCTCTTTCTTATCTCTTTTCATTTTCCTTTTCCTTTCTTGTTCACTCTTTCTCTTCCCTTTCACTTACTTATCCTCCGCACTTGCGTTTCTGAATTGTGTCTTTGATCCCGAAAGAGGGGTATGAAATAAAATAAATAAGGCTCAAAGAAGGGGTGACAAAGGATAAAGTGTTTAGATAGCAGAACAAAATGCCTTCGTCATTTCAATCTTCAAAATATGCCAAATACAAACAAGTACAATCAAATAAGGAAATCATACATAGTATCTTTTGACTGCATCGGAATTGATAGCCATTTCTACACATTTGCCTTCTATATCTGTCAAATACAATGCGCCATTGGACAATACTCTGGATACAACAAATGGCCCCTACCAGTTTGGGGCAAATTTTCCTTTTGCTTCAGCCTGATGAGGCAAGATACGTCTCAACACTAACTGACCCACTTCAAACTTCCGTGGATGTACCTTCTTGTTATATGCCCTCGCCATTCTCTGTTGGTACAATTGGCCGTGACACACTGCTGCCAATCTCTTTTCATCGATCAGACTTAATTGTTCCAAGCGGGTTTTGACCCATTCAATGTCATCAATATCTGCTTCAGCGACAATCCGAAGGGATGGGATTTCGATTACTGCGGGTATCACCGCCTTCGTACCATACACCAACAAATAAGGAGTGGCCCTTACCGAAGTACGGACAGTAGTGCGATAACCCAACAATGCAAACGACAGCTTTTCATGCCACTGTCCAGAACCTTCCACCATTTTTTGAAGTATCTTCTTTATATTCTTGTTGGCTGCCTCGATCGCTCCATTCACCTTAGGGCAGTATGGGGTGGAATTGTCATGCATAATCTTAAACTGCTAACATGTCTCTATCATCAGATGACTGTTGAGATTAGCGCCATTGTCCGTGATGATTACCTTCGGAATCCCAAACCGACAGATGTTATTTGAATGCAAAAAGTCAACCACCGCTTTCTTGGTCACATATTTGAACGTTTTCGCCTCAACCCACTTAGTGAAATAATCAATGGTTACCAGGATAAACCTGTGTCCGATCGATGTTGTCGGCTCAATTGGTCCAATGACATCCATGGCCCAAGCAACAAAAGGCCATGGTGCAGACATTGTATGTAATTCAGATGGTGGAGAATGAATCAAATCTCCACGCACTTGGCACTGATGGCATTTACGCACAAAACTGATACAATCCTGCTCTATAGTGAGCCAGTAGTAACCTGCTCGGAGAATCTTCTTTGCTAGAACGTACCCACTCATATGTGGTCCACAAACTCCGGAGTGTACCTCAGTCATGATGACTGTGGCTTGTCTGGCATCTACGCATCTTAGCAATCCCAGATCTGGAGTTCTTTTGTACAATACCCCTCCACTAAAGAAAAATCCACTTGCCAATCATCGAATTATTCTTTTCTGTTCACCAATGGCCTGTACCGGATATACCCCATCCTAATGTATTCTTTGATATCATGGAACCATGGCTCCCTATCCAGTTCTTCTTCCACCATAAGCATGCACAGACCTGAATCTGCAAAGGGTCCACATAAGCCTTATCTAGATGATGTAACATTGATGCCAGAGTGGCCAAAGCATCGGCGACTTCATTATGGATCCTCAGGATATGCCTGAATTCTATCGACTGAAACCGTTGGCAAAGATCATGCAAGCATTGTCTGTACGATATAAGTTTCAAATCCCGTGTTTCCCATTCTCCCTGAATCTGGTGCACCAGGAGGTCCGAGTCACCCAAGACCAAGACTTCCTGGGCACCCATATCCACAGCTAACCTCAAACCCATAATACATGCCTCTTACTCAGCCATGTTGTTGGTACAGTAAAAACGAAGCTGAGCCGTAATAGGATAGTGCTGCCCTATTTCAGAAATTAGTACTGCTCCTATCCCCACGCCTTTCATGTTTGCGGCTCCATCAAAGAAAAGTTTCCATCCAGGCTTCTCGCCTTGTTCCAACTCATCAATGTGCATCACCTCTTCATCAGGGAAATAAGTTTCCAAAGGTTCATAATCTTCATCAACCGGGTTCTCGGCCAAATAGTCTGCCAAGGCCTGTGCTTTCATTGCAGTTCAAGTCACGTAGACAATGTCAAACTCTGTGAGCAAGATCTGCCACTTTGCAAGCCTCCCAGTGGGCATAGGCTTCTGAAAGATATACTTCAATGGATCCAAGCGAGATATGAGATAGGTAGTGTAAGATGACAAATAATGTTTCAACTTTTGTGCCACCCAGGTTAGGGCGCAACATGTCCTCTCAAGCTGAGTGTACTTAACCTCGTACGGTGTGAATTTGTTGCTGAGATAATATATGGCCTGCTTCTTCCTGCCAGTGATATCATGTTGACCTAATACACAGCCGAATGCGTTGTCCAATACCATCAAATATAAAATCAAAGGTCACCCTGGTTCTGGCAGGACCAACACGGGTGGATTTGACAAATACCCCTTTATATTATCAAACGCCTCCTGAAATTCGTCTGTCCACTTAACCGCAACGTCTTTCTTTAACAACTTGAAGATAGGCTCATAAGTTGTCGTGAGCTGAGCGATGAACCTGCTGATATAATTCAATCTCCCCAACAAACTCATTACCTCGGTCTTGTTCTTCGGAGGTGGCAATTCCTGGATGGCCTTGACTTTTGATGGGTCCAACTCAATGCCCTGGCGGCTGACTACGAACTCCAACTACTTTCCAAACGACACCCCAAAAGCACACTTTGCAGGATTAAGCTTGAGATTGTATGCCTTCGGAAGAACTTTTTTAGATCCCTGACATGGTCAGACTGCTTTCTAGACTTCACGATCACATGGAATATTGTTGTCATATTGTTGGAATGGCATGACCTGATAGCAGTACGTTCCCCATGGCGTGATGAATGCCGTCTTTTCTGCATCTTCCTCGTCCATTAAGATCTGATGATAACCCGCGTAACAATCCACAAAAGAACCAATCTCATGTTTGGCGCAATTGTCAATCAAGATATGGATGTTCGGCAACGGAAAATTGTCTTTTGGACTTGCCTTGTTGAGATCCCGATAGTCAACACACACCTTGGTCTTGCCATCTTTCTTCAGTACAGGTACACAATTGGCTAACCAGGTGGGATACCGGGTGACCCGAATGACTTTGGCATCGAACTGCTTGGTAACCTCTTCCTTGATCTTTACACTCATATCTGTTTTGAATTTTCTCAGCTTCTGCTTGACAGGAGGGAATGTCGGGTCAGTGGGCAACTTGTGAATCACTAAATCAGTGCTTAGACCCGGCATGTCATCATAGGACCATGCAAAAACATCTTTATATTCGAACAATGCTTTAATGATCTCCTCCCTGAGTTGGGGTTCCAAATGGACACTTATTTTGGTTTCACGGACATTTTATTGGTCCCCTAGATTAACTGTTTTTGTGTCATTCAAATTAGGTTTGGGCTTTTCCTCAAAATGACTTAGTTCCTTACTAATTTCTTCATAGACCTCATCATCCTCAAATTCCAACTTGTCATCACACTCAATTTCTTGTATTATTATTTCAGAGTTAGATTGGCTTTTAAAACTGCGCCGAAGATTCCTCACGCATGTCATGTCATTGATATCAACATAAAAAGAACTATACAAAAGAAGAAAACAAAACAAAAATAAAATTAGAAGAAATGAAGGAAAAGGAACAATTGCATTTCATTGAACATAAAGATAATAGGGTTTTAACACATCTAACTGGACAGAACATAATATCTGAATTACAGACCCTGGAATAATCCAGATAACTAAAAGAAAATCAAAACCCACTACCAAAACTCCCTCCGGATAGGAATAGGAGTGGCTTCCCAGTCGTTGATTTTTGCACGTGGTCCCACGAATTGCACATCTGCCTTGCTTGACCCTTCCCCAGCCTCAACCATGTTAACCTCAGCGAACAACCTTTCAAGTCCCTTTTCCAAGTCTCCATCAGCACCAATCAACGATCCAAGAACCTTTGACAACAATTGATTTCTGACACCCGGCCTGACGAATGATCTGGACAGACGCGGGATTGGCTTTAGCAGTGCCCATGCTTTCTGTTTCATTTTGCAGGCTCGTCTCACATCTGCAACTGTAGGCTTGAACCCCAGACAAAAAGTATCCAGATTCTTTGGAAGAGAAACTGGCTGCACAATACCTTGCAGAGATGCACCCAAACCCTAGCCTGGTATAAAACCATTTTTCAACATTTCAACGGCTACCATGACTGATGCCGAAGCCATCTTTGGAGTTGGAATGTACTTTCCTTCCGGAATTTTCTCTACCGATACTGTGTCAAAAACCTGATAAACCCACGGCCCCTTGTCGTCTCCGACCTCTATGAATGGAACAATGGCATCATTTGGCACACACAAATTATCTTCTCCGTGTACAACAATTTCCTGCCGATCCCATTCAAACTTGACCATTTGATGCAGAGTAGACGGGATTGCCTTGGCAGCATGAATCCAAGGTCATCCCAACAGCAGATTATATGAAACAGCCATATCGAACACATGGAATTCCATAGTGAAATCTATTGGTCCTATGGTGAGCTCAAGAACTATGTCCCCAACTGAATCTTTCCCTCCACCATCGAATCCCCGAACACAAATACTATTCTTGTGAATTCTTTCATCTTCCACTTACAGCTTGTTCAACGTGGAGAGAGGACAAATGTTCGCACTAGACCCATTGTCAATCAGTGCCCGAGTAACCACGAAATCTTCGCATTTCACCGTCAGATAGAGGGCTCTATTGTGCTCAGTACCCTCCACGGGAAACTCATCATCTGAAAAAGTGACTTTGTTTACCTCAAATATCTTGTTAGCTATCTTTTCCAAGTGGTTTACTGAGATTTTGTCAGGAACGTGGGCCTCATTCAAGATCTTCATCTAAGCCCAACGGTGCTCGTCGGAATGGATCAATAATGACAATAGCGAGATCTGAGTCGGTGTTTTCCTCAACTTCTCCACAATGGAATAGTCATGTACTTTCATCTTTTTAAAAAATTCCTCTGCTTCTTCCTTGGACACATCTTTCTTCACTAACACTGGATTGTCTTTGGAAGTTTTAGCTTTTCTCAACTCTTCGGGGGCAAAGCATCTCCCCGATCGAGTCAAGCTATGGGTCTCACACACTTCTTCTCTGACCTCTTCCCCCTTGTAAGTTACTGTCACTCATTCATAGTTCCACGGGACTGCCTTACTGTTGATCATCGGAAGCTGAGTTACTGGTTTTATAATGACAGGCTCTGCGCGAGCACCCTTCACGACCACAATAGGTTTACTTGTAACCCCTAGTACCACCACTTTAGCTTTCTCTGGTTTTACTGCAACAGTACTTGACGACCCTTTCTCGGCTACCATAGCTGGCTTGTTGTCTACCTCTTTCAACTGAACCAATGATTTCCTGTTGGTTACCTTTTCCTTTGAACTAGTTTCATTGGAGCGGATCATCATTACCGTCTGCGAGGGCTTCTTAACCTTCCCTCCCTTGTATATCAACTCAATCATATGGGTCTCATGGTGAGCTGGTAGCGGATTCTTGTTGATATTTGGTGTTTCTAGGGCTTGAACCTCGATCCGATGAGTGTCAATGAGCTCTTGTACAGCTGTTTTTAGTTTCCAGCATTTCTCTGTGTCATGGCCCAGGGCCCCTGAACAATACTCATAACTCACCGAGCGATCAAGATTTCTAGGAAGGGGATTCAACATTTTGGCCTCGATCGGATACTCAACTGCCTCAGTCTGTGGAATAGGATGGTGTATGACTCTCCCAATGGAGTGAAAGTCTTCTGCTTCTGCAACCTTTCATTCTTAAAGGCTTGATTGGGTCGAAAACCTGTTCCAGGAAGGTTTTTGTAGGCTTTTGGGAGTGGATAGGTATTTTGTGGAGCTTGGTAGGGACTCTGTGGAGCTGGCGCATGCCATTGCGCGTGAGCAGGAGGTTGGGTATAGGTTTGTGCGTGATAGACAGAAAAATGAGGATCTGGCGGTGGGTAGTAGTGTTGTAGTGGGCCATATGGAGTGTGGGGGTATGTTTGGAGATAGGGTTGAGGCTGGTTGTAGAATGGTGGAAGGTTCCTGGATCCACCCCAAGCTGCCGACTCGATCGTTGCAACATCCTCTTTCTTCTTCTTTCCGAGTACACCCCCAATACCGTTTTGAATGGCCTGGGTGGTTGCTTTGATTGCTGAGTAACTCATGATCTTATTGGACTTGAGTCCCTCCTCAACCATGCCTCCCATTTTCACAACTTCATTAAAGGACTTGCCCACTGCTGACACCAAATGACCAAAATAAGTGGGCTCCAAAGCCTGCAAGAAATAATCAACCATCTCGCTTTCTTTCATCGGAGGGTCAACCCTTGCCGCTTGCTCTCTCCAACGGAACCCATATTCTCGGAAACTCTCACCGGGATTCTTCTCAATCTTTGTCAATGACAGACGGTCTGGGATGATTTCAAGATTATACTGGAAATGACAGGCGAAGGCTTGGGCCAAATCGTCCCATGTGTACCACCTGCTATGATCTTGTCTGGTGTACCATTCTAGCGCCGACCCACTCAAAGTTTGGCTGAAATATGCCATTAGCAATTCGTCTCTTCCTCCTGCTCCTCTCATCTTGCTACAGAATCCTCTTAAGTGTGCTACCGGGTCACCATGCCCATCGTACAGATCAAACTTGGGCATTTTGAACCCTGCTAGAAACTGAACATCTGGGAACAGACATAAATCCTTATAGGCCACACTCACTTGGCCTCCCAGCCCCTTCATATCTCGGAACGATTGCTCTAAGCTTTTGACCTTTCTGATCATCTCTTCATGCTCGGGATTTTTGGGCGGTTTCTCGGTCTCTGCCGGGATATCAAGATGAGAAGTGTAAGGATATGGTTTTGGAACTTTGAAGGTGGGTTTAGGGGAATAGTACTGGTTGTTGTGAGTTTGAAACATGGGTTCACTGGAAGATCTATATAATGTAGCAGGTGGAGGTGCCACAAAAGCAGGTGTAATTGGTGGGGGAGGGTACAAGACTTATTTGGGTGGTGGAGCTTGAGAAGTATGGGAAGTGGTGCCATGGCATTGTTGGTAGAGGGGGAAAGCTGGAGATGAGTTCACAGTGGGAGGCTCCGAAGGTTGGGCTGATGGTGGGATATAAGCAGGATTGGCGGGATAAACCGGTGATGGATGCCCCTTCGCCCAAGCTTGGTACATTTCAGCCATCTGCTGTTTCAGCTTATACATTTCTTCCCTCATCGCATTAACGTCCATTTCTTCTACCACTTTTGATGGGTCGACAATACTTGTTTCCGGTTCCTGGTCGACCATATTCAGCCTGTCTTTCGATCGGGTGTTGTAGTAGTAAGTTTCCAGAATGCCAGTCAACTAACCACCCGCCTGAACTTAATATATCAAACAAACAACCTTGTTAGCGATTAGGCTTTAACAGATTGGTAACCGCACATTTGGGCATGAATGCACCTAAACAATTAACCATCTCTATTATGTTTTTGATCGGTTGCATGCGTCATCCCGACCTTTTCTTTCTTTTAGTCGCAAACATCCCCTTTTCTTTTCTTTTCTTTTCCTTCCTTTCATTCTGGCCTCTGTTCTCTCTTTGTTTTTACTCTCTCTTATTTTCTCTTCTTTTGTTTTTTCGCTCTTTTCTTCTCTTTACTCTCTTTTATTTGGTTACGGTCGAATACTATGGAGATTGCCTACGTATTGTAAGTACGTGATTTTTGCCCAATATGAGAATTACTCCCAAAAAAATTCAAAAATAAAATAATTTTTCTTTGGTGTGCAATTTTGTGATATTTTGTGATATTTTGAATAATTATTTGTATTTGTCTGTGCATGTTTATTTGCTAAATTAATAAAAAAATACAAAAATATGTCGCATTTTGCATGTAGGATTTAATTCTACAATTGTTAGTAATTAAATTTGTTTTACAAAAATTAAAAATTACAAAAATAGGCATCTTTTGCATTTTTAGCATTTAATGTCCGAATGAACAATTTTATGCTTAATTATTATTTAATTGTGCGTTAATTGTTATTGGGAGTTAATTTGCGCTTTTATAACTTAATTTAGTTCTTAATAATAATTTAAGTATTTTTATAATTTAGTTTAGAAAAATAAAAGAAGAAAAGATAACAAAAATACAAAAGAAAATCGTATTGGGTCACTTCTTCAATTGTAAGCCAAAAGCCCAAAAAATTGCCCAATCTTCTCCATGACCCAGTCCACTACAGACCGGGTCGACCCGGTCCGCCCCATTAACCCAAATACCCAACACCCTTCTTCATTTTTCAAAACACAACACAAAACAAAAACCCTAAAAACACAAAAAAAACCATCCGCCCCCTCTCTTACTCTCTTCTTCTCCATCTCCATTTACACAACCATGGCTGCCCTCACCAAGCTTCATCACCCTCCACCTCCAAGCTCCTCATCGACGCGCACACACACAGCTGCGTCAACACATTCACACGAGCACATCTTCCCCGTCATCCACTTCATCGTCCCCATTCGAGCTTCTGCCATGTCCAACCATGGCTGAGCTTCGATGCTCTCACATGGTAGCTGCCAATGTTTCGTCATCTCCAACCAGCCGCAGTTGCCTTCTCATCGTCGTCGACCTCCAGCTGCTACTGCCCGTCGAACCCACGCGGACACCACCCAAACCAGTCCGGCAGTCCCCCACGCGTGCACAGTTTCTGTGTCACCTCCGAGCTACTGCTGTCCTCCATAGCCTTCCTCCTCGACGAGCAGCTGCTCGACGTCCTTGAGCCAAACGGACCCATCGAGCTGCTTCACCATGAACGATGACAAGCAGTCCGCCGTGGCTGCTGTCACTGCTCCGTCGTCACTGTAGCAGCTGCTACGTCCAACGCCTTCTTCATCTTCCCCGATCAAACAACCCACACGCTACTTCTGTTTCCGAAGTCGACCAGCTATCCTTGTTCTGCCGCGTCAACTTCTGCCCGTGTCCAGCTGTGACGAGCATCCATGGCTGCTCCGAACGGATGTCGTTGCTCCAGCTTCGGCGTGGACATGGCTACTATTGCATCGCCTCAATGTCGAGCAGCTGTCCGTCGACCTCCCCGTCGGCTTTGTCGCCGCTGCTTCTCCTTAACCTCCATTGCTACTGCTTCGACGTTATTTCAGCCCACTCCTTAAGTTCGAGTTCGTCGTTGGTTAATCGTTCGTCGTTTCAATCCGGTTAGTAGTTTTTGAATTTTATTTTGTCCGTATTTCGTTTTGATATTTCTCGAATCTAAAATCGATAGATATTTGATTTTTTGTTTTGAAATGGTCATGTGTTTTGTTGAATTTATTTTCAGATTTCAAATGGAAATTAATTAATTTGTTTTTCAGTTTATTTCATGTTAATTTTATTTTGTAAAAAAAATTGTTAGTTTAAGTTTAATATTGTTAGATTTAGTTTAAATCGCTTGAATCCGTTGTTTGTTTAAAATAGATTTAATTCATGTTCATTTTTTGGTTGAAGTTCGTTTTTCAGTGATTTAATGTGAAGTTATGTTTTGAATCATGTATCTTTGTTATAATTTTTGTTGGATTTAATTAAGAAAGATTAGTTGATTATTTGAAGATTAGTGATTTGAATATGTTTATTTGTTTTGTTTAAGTTTAATTCGAAGTTTGAACAAAGTTTGTTTGTTATTATTATTGAATATTTTCATTCATGTTCATACTTTGTTTGGTTGATCTTGAATCCGAAATTTGTATAGTTTGATTTCTTGTTTATCATTTATGATTATTTCTTGAATTTGTCTCATAATCTTGTTTAAGTTTAATATAGGAATTGTTGGTTGTAATGTTGTTAGAGTTGATTTTAAGTTCAATATTATTGAATTTAGAAATCTAAATATACTTGTTTGTTGTTGTTGAATCTGAAAATAGGTTTGTTGCTAAGAATATTGTTCAATCAAATTTTAGTTGTTCTTTGTTGTTCAATCATGTTCATGTGATTTATTGTTAAAATGTTGAAGAAATCATGTTCATGAGATTTGTTGTTTGAATTTGTGTAGAAATTGGTCATATTGGCTATATTTTGGTTGAGTGTGATTAATTGATTTGTTATAGCTAATGGGGTAGTTTGATAATTTGCAGTACGTTCTGGGGTAGTTTGGTAATTTCAGTAAGGTCGGAGGGGTAGTTTAGGAATTGTACATTTTGTAATTGTTTATATGAAGCATGGGGGACAAAATGAAATGGGATGAGTTGTGATATGGTTATTTAATATAAAGGGGGGACAAGACAAAATTTAGTGGGGGAAATCTTGTATTATTTTATGTTAGGCATGGGGGACAAAATATAATGGAGTGATGTGATATGTTTATTTAATGTAATGGGGATGAGTGGGAAGATAATGAGTTGGGTAGAGAAAAAGTATTGATTTTAATTAATTGAAAGATTTATGGGATGGGTTATATATAGGAAGTCTTGAAATCAGATTAAGACAGAAGAAGAAATACACAGACAGATAATAAGAACGAGAGAGAAATGAATCTGAAAATAAGAGAGAGAAAAAAAAGGGCTGAACATTTAAGAGAGAAAATTCCGAAAAATATTTAAACTTTCAAAAAAAAAAGAAAAAACTAAAAAAATATTCTGCTTTCTTTCATTGTTTGAAATCAGAATTAATTGTTGTTTCATCAGAGCTTGAAGCTTTTGTTTTTGGGATTACTGCTCTACTGGTTTGCAAACTCTTTTCCTGGGTTGGTACTGTTGCTGGGTTGTTGCTGCTGTGCTATACTGTTATTACTGTTGCTGATTCTCATCTTCATTTTTTTTGCTTCCAATATCAGGTACACAACTGAAAAGCTGGTTATTGTAATCCGAAATATGAAGCATGAATACATATGAAGAATGAAATTCTGAAGTTTTAATTTCGTTTTTCTTTGTTTCCTTTTGTTGATTATATTTAAGCTATTCCATGTATTACTAAATAATAACTGGAATAAAAAAATAACTTAAGTTAGTCTTTAATGAATCAGTTCGGCAAAACAGGTTAATTCACTAGTTATGAAGGTTTCAAGATTATCAACAGTAGGTTAATCATGAATAACTAGCTAAATTTAGCTAAGACATGAATTTAAATTAAAACTTCGTAAATTAGGCATTAAGGCATGACTTGAGTTCAAGCAAGACTAGAAGAACGTTTAAGTCTAACAAACTTTCTAATAAGCTTTAGTAATTATGGTTAAATCAAGTTTCAAATGGTTGTGAATAATTAATCTCAATAATTTTTTTTAACAATGCTGAGTTTTAATCTAGCTATATTTGATTCTTTTGGATATTAGTTGTTGATCTTTTATTTTATTTATAATTTCGAAATTAAGAATAAAATTCCTTTTTCATCAATATTTGTATTAATCAAGCAATTAGCATGTCATGTTTTCTTTAAAATAATAATAAATAAATTAAAAAAAACGTAATTAATTAGAATTTTCTTTATTCATTTTAGAGACTAATTTTAAATAGCAAAATGTAGTCGCTTTAAGATTTGTCCATTTAAAATAAATGAGACGAGCCTCGCTAAATAAAACACATAAATTGCGTGGCCCTCGATAAAAATTCAATTGATTACTTAAACTTCGGGATGGGCCATTTAGCAAATTTCACGGCCTTCCCCAAAGTAATAAAGCGCTAATCGCTTTAGGCGCGATATAATAATAATACATTCTTAAACACGGGTACGCATTTATGCGACCCAAATCCAAATCCCAAAACATTGAATAAAAATATGTTCCGGATCGTGGATGCATTTTATGTAACGCAATCCAAAGACATGTTTTTAAACGATGTTCACATTCTTTAAAAATATAATAATAACAATAAAAGCGGTTAAAAGTTAAAATTGCACTATAGTTTTTTTGAACATGTATTAAAATCAGATATTTTAGCCATTACAACAGTTTAAGCGACCGTGCTAGAACCACGGGATTCGGGGGTGCCTAACACCTTCCCTCGGGTCAACAGAATTCCTTACTTAGAATTTCTGGTTCGCAGACTTCATTTGGAAAGTCGAATATTTTCCTCGATTCGGGATTAAATTGGTGACTTGGGACACCCTAAATCTCCCAAGTGGCGACTCTGAAATAAATAAATAAATCCCGTTTCGATTGTCCTTTAATTGGAAAAAACTCCCTTGTATCCCCTCGGGGTGGAAAAAAGAGGTGTGACAGCTCTGGCGACTCTGCTGGGGAATTTTATTGGTAACCCAGAACCACTGGTTCGGGGTTAGAGATTCGAGCTTAGATAAATTGTTATATTTGGCTTTATCTGATTTTTACATGTTTGAGCCTAATGTGCTAAATGCTGCTTTTACCGCTTTGATATTATTTGACTGTATATATAAACTGTGCCGAACCCTTCTCTCTTCACCTCCGGGGATGTGCTTACGGGTTGAGACTCCCTATTCTGTTAGTGTTATACCCTGAAATAAGAAAGAGGTCGGACAAGTTACGAAGCCGGATGGCCTTTTGGTTCCCGGTAAGTTGCCCCCTCCTCGACTCGAGTTGTCCGCTCGGGTACACAGTCTAGTACACTGACCCAGGTTTTGAATATAGAATAACGTGACTTCATGCCGGATCCCTAGTAGGAACGCTTATTTGCATCACGTTGCATTTGACTTAGGGGACTCAACACAGGGGTTGGGTCCGTCTAGGACTAGCAACCTGATATGAAAAGGCCATCCTGATGCATCCTATTTGTTTTCCGTGCATTTATTTGTCTCGTGCCCGCATGCTGACCGGTGTTTGAATATTATGAATATTGTGAAATTGAAAAAAAGGAAATAGCGGTTAGGGAATTGATTGTTTATTTTAGAAAAAAAAACAAATGACCAATTACTGGCGAAACTCTGCCGAAATTTTGAAAAAAAATAGGAAAATATTTTATTTTGTCTTACTAAAAAATATAAAAAAAAGAGTCTTTTATTTTTTTTGGAAAAATATATTGTTTTATTGTTTGTTGAAAATGAAAAAAAATCGTTATTTTATCTTTTTCAAAAATAGAAAAGGAAAATAGATTGTCTTGCCAGGAAAAAATAAAAATGGAAAAGAGTCATGTTTTAAAATAGTTCGGTTAATTTGCCCGAACTACGCGGGTTTGATTCTCACCGGATGTGAGATACGTAGGCAACCCTCATCAGGTCCAACCCCCTTTTGCTAAAATAGCCAAAAACAAATAAATAAATAATAATAAAAAAAAACATGTCAAAATTTTAATTCTGTCATAAAGAAGTCGGGTGACGTTGTTTTGTCAAAACATAGCCGAATGTTCCCGAAAGGGACGCCGGAATGCTGACTTTATATAAACAGCCACCTTTGGGTCATTTTTTAAGATTTGAACCAGTTGACCCACACAGCCTTAAAAATCTTCGTCCCCGAGACGTTGACGGACCGTGTTTGCAATATTGAGTTTTTTAATTTGAAAAAATGATAAAAAGAGTCATAAATAAGTCAGGTGATGCTGTTTTGTCAAAACATGGCCGAATGTTCCCGAAAGGAACGCCGGAAGGTTGACTTTGCATAAACAACCACCTTTTGGGTCATGTTTAGGATTTTTGGTCCAGTTGACCCACACAGCCTTAAAAATCTTCGTCCCAGAGGCGCTGAAGGGCCGTGTTTGCAACACCAGGTTTTATTGTAATTTGAAAAGAAGAAAAAAAACAAAGAGTCAGCGGTCGGGTGAATACCGTTTGGATTTTTAGTCAAAAATAAGCCGAGCCAGCTTCGGCCGCGTCTTGAACCGTTCTTGCCGAAACAGCCTTAGAGTATCTTTCAGTTGTCGAAAGGCTATTTTCGTAAAAGAATGGACAAGTTTGTAAAGTGTCATAAAATAATCCTCCCCGGCCTCAAAATTCATGTGAAATTTGGAAGGGGCCACGTTTGCAAAAAATAACCGTTCGGTTGCATTTGTCAAACGGAGAAAGGAAGCCGACCATTTTTTTTTGGAGTTTGTAAATCTTTTAATTAGAATATGTGAGTTGTTTGATTTTCGAGTTTGTAGGTCATCTTCAAACCTTTGAAACCCAGTTTGTTTTAATATGAAAATTGAAAATTCCAAAAAAAAAAAGTTGTATTATTGTTTATCTTTTATTTGTCCGAACTACGCAAGGTCTGATTCATGCGGGGTCATGATACGTAGGCAATCTCCATAAGATTCGACCACAACAAAAAAAAAGCAAAAAAAAAGAGAATGAAAAAGAAAAAGAAAAAATGAAAAAACAAAATGATGAAAAAATCGAAAAAAAAAGAAAGAAAAAAGATGTTGTTAATAATGAGGACCTTTAGAGTCCATTCTAACCTGTTTTGTTTTGAATCACAAAGAAAGAAGGTGGTTGGTTTGTGGTAAGCCGGAAATACAAGGCCCAGAAGCATACTTTGCGGGGATCAGACCTGATAACAGAAGCACTCAAATCATATTGGGACTTGTTGACTAAAGTTGATGATATTGAAGTTGGCAATGGTCTGGGCAATACTGATGCGAAGCTCAGTGGCTGAGATGCCAGTTTTGATAAAATGGGAGGACGCTCCGTTCCTTGGTTAGCAGGAGAGAAGTTTTTGGTGGCTTATTTTGTTGTCATTTCTGTTGTCCGGATTATTCTTAGGGTTGTAATCCGAATATTGTCTTGTGTCAAACCTTCTTATCTTTCCAGTTTGTCATATCAGTTTGTTTAAGTTTTGTCAAGGCTGTGTTAGGATTTTATTATGGTTGTTTTGTTTGTTTTATTATTCAAACCATTTCGCCGGTAGTCTAATACAAAAGCCGGTCTTTTATTGTTTCCAGTCATCTTTTTGTTTAGTCCTTTCATCATTTTGTTCAGCGCCGATTCTCGTGACATGACATGCACACAGTTTGGGCCTAATCTTAAAAGTTAATCATAAAACCCTCGAAAGGTGATCAAAGCATTTAAAGGAAATAAGAACGGTTTGAGATTATTTGAAGCCCGAGTCATGTGGAACTGGGGCAAGTAAAACATAAAGAAAACCGTTAAATGCAAGATTCTCCAAATTGGCATGAGGGTCGTTCATGAGAATGAGAGTGTCACCCAGCAGTGCTTTAGAAATGACAAATGAAAAAGCAAGTGTTTAACACAATTGTCAAGTCCAGCACCATCGGAAGAGACTATAAATCTATGATCAATTGTGCTGTTTGCACTTGGCATGTTTTGAAGACTGGAATGACGAAGACATTTTGTTCTGCTACCTAAACACTTTATCCTTCATTACCCCTTTTGAGCCTTATTTATTTTCTTTCATACCCCTCGTTCGGAATCAATAGCAACGACTAGGAAATACGAGCCTGGAAGGTAAAGGAAAAAAAATCCAAAAAAAAAAACGAAAAAAAGGAAAA
This sequence comes from Nicotiana sylvestris, assembly GCF_000393655.2. NCBI lineage: Eukaryota > Viridiplantae > Streptophyta > Magnoliopsida > Solanales > Solanaceae > Nicotiana > Nicotiana sylvestris. The sequence goes on along the minus strand of NC_091058.1, from coordinate 128,056,799 downwards.
GAAAAGAAAAATGATAAAAAAAAACAAAAGAAAGTCAAATGAAAACAGAGGAATTGGGAACTACGTTTGACCAGATTCCTCAAAGAGGATACGTAGGCGCTTCACTGCTCGGTCATAGGGTGCATAATGGTCATAATGTCCATAGTGTGCATGGTGTAATAAAAAAAATAAAAAATAAGTAAATAATCCCCAAGCAAGAAACTGGGGCAAGGGTTGCGCTTGTGGTAAACAAAATTGGTTCCGAAGGTTGTAATTTTAAAACCCCAAATTTATTTTAGCCTTTAATACCCTTTCTTTCTAGACTGTCCAAAAATCCACATTACGGTCCAAAGAAAGACCTTCTGACCAGTCTGCAAAAGATGCCAAGTCAGACAAATGAAAGTCTTACCGGCGAACATAACATTCTGTTCCACAGCAGAAAGAACTCTAATCTCCAGCAGAGAGAGTCATATCGGCAACACTCCAAATCCCCAGCTGGAAAGTGATACAAATGAGAGAGTCTTATCGGTGAAAATCTTCACGGACACCATAAGGCGATGAAAGCTGAGAGAAAAACCAAAATGAGAGAGGCTTGATAGTGAAAACCCTTCGGGCACTACAAGTCGAATAAGATAGAGAATCAGATGGGGAATTGCCAATTGAAGGTCTTGAAAGACGATTGACGGCGGAGGATAGGTCACATGTGCATGTCATGACCATTAGAGTCGGTATCTGCATTTGATAGGTTTTTATTTATAGTTTCTTTTGTTAAAGAGTCATATTTTTCCTTTATCTTTTATTCTGTCCCTTTTTATCTTTCTCCTTTCATAGAAAATTCCCCAGTAGAGTCTGTTTGGTCAGAACCAGTGGGAAATGACTTCAAAATAGGCCATCAGCTTTCCAATTATGCAAGACGAGATCTGACTAGTACATCCAAGTGGTATAGTCAGCGAGGAACAAATGCAAGGCCAGTGTCAAGAAAGATATCCCCAGCAAAAGGGAATTGACAAAAGGATTGACGAGTGTCAAGAGGGATACCCTTGCCGAAATCAAAGGTTATAAACCTCAATGCCAAGGCCCGTGGACAAATCAAGGAGAGCAGTGAGCATGATTTGGGGAAATTCATACGAGACTAAAAGGTCGGGGAAAGGCCAGTTTCCGAACTATGCCACAAAAGAAGAGGGATATCCTCAGCAGAAAGGGATTATCCCCAGCAAATAATATCATCCCCAACAAGTTATGGAACACACAGCAAGGAAGGAGAAAGGGAAAACCATCCCAGTAGGAGTATCACAACCAACCACCACGTTTTAAAACTAACAAATTTTGTTTGATTTGAAACAGGTAAAGGAAATGGCATTGATGCCAGAAATGCATGCCACAAGGGATATCATCAAACTGGGGCAGAAATTTTCCTTCCATTTAGAAACTTTTCTGGAAGTCAGGTACCCATTTGGGGAAGAATGAAGATAACACCAGTTTTGAAGGAAGTGGTCTTTGAACCAGTATTGCCCCCAACACAATAAGTTTCAATGGAGGAAGTTGTTCCCCAGCAGACAGAACAAAGGGATGAAACTTGTGTTCACAAGAAGCAAAAGGCCAGTATCATTCCCAACAGCCTTCCGAAGAGTGAAGCACTAGTTCTGAAGGAATCAGAATCCCCCAGCAGTGTTATCCTCGACAGCGTTATCCCTGGCTGATAACATTTTATCCCCAACAGGTAAGTAAATAATTCCCCAACAGTGTTATCCCCAGCAGTTTCGAGGAGTCCAACACAAGTTTGGTGAAAATCGGTACCCTCAGCGGTTCCTTTCGGGGAAAAGCAAAACGAGACTTAAGGGAGGTAGTCTTCGAAGGAAGAAGCTAAAAAAAAGGGGCAAGTAGTTTGCAGAGGAATGAAACATCCAACTCAAAAGGAAGTAATTCTGGAAGGAGTAAGATAATATATTTACTTAGCAGAGTTATCCTCAGCAGTGTTATCCCCAGCGGATCATCGAGATGTAGAAGCATCCTCGACAGAGTTTCGACCAAGTTTCAAGAGGGTCGGACAACCCAGAGTGGGTAAGGAAGAAAAGGAAAATTCATCCCCAGCAAAATAATCCCCAGCAGTTTCGAGGGAAGACAACACAGGTAAGTAAATAATTCAGGAAGAAGGAAATGGTTCACGCATAGGAGATGCATTTCCTCCTAAGTTTAGTTTACCCATAGGAGAGGCATTTCCTCCTAAGTTTTTTTTACCCATAGGAGATGCATTTCCTCCTAAGTTTGTTTTTACCAATAGGAGATTTCCTCCTAAGTTTGTTTTACCCATAGGAGATGCATTTCCTCCTAAGTTTGTTTTTTTACCCATAGGAGATGCATTTCCTCCTAAGTTTAGTTTTACCCATAGGAGAGGCATTTCCTTCTAAGTTTTGTTTTACCCATAGGAGATGCATTTCCTCCTAAGTTTTGTTTTACCCATAGGAGATGCATTTCCTCCTAAGTTTGTTTTTACCCATAGGAGAGACATTTCCTCCCAAGTTTAGTTCCACCCATAGGAGAGGCATTTCCTCCTATGTTTAGTTTCACCCATAGGAGAGGCATTTCCTCCTAAGTTTAGTTTCACCCATAGGAGAGGCATTTCCTCCTAAGTTTAGTTTCACCCATAGGAGAGGCATTTCCTCCTAAGTTTAGTTTCACCCATAGGAGATGCATTTCCTCCTAAGTTTACTTTTGCCCATAGGAGACGCATTTCCTCCTAAGTTTAGTTTTGCCCATAGGAGACGCATTTCCTCCTAAGTTTGTTTTAGTTTAACCCATAGGAGATGCATTTCCTTCTAAGTTTAGTTTCACCCATAGGAGATGCATTTTCTCCTAAGTTTGTTTCACCCATAGGAGAGGCATTTCCTCCTAAGTTTGTTTTTTTACCCATAGGAGATGCATTTCCTCCTAAGTTTATTTTACCCATAAGAGAGGCATTTCCTCCTAAGTTGTTGTTGAAATCAGGAGTCCGCCTGGAGAATAGAGACATTCAATTTTCAATTTAGCAATCAGGAGTCCGCCTAGAGAACAGAGACATACTTTTCAAGTTTGACGTCAGGAGCCCGCCCATTCAATTTTAAATTTAGCAATCAGGAGTCCGCCTGGAGAACAGAGACGTACTTTTCAAGTTTGACGTCAGGAGTCCGCCTGAAGAACGGAGACATACAGTTTAAATTTCAAAAATCAGGAGTCCGCCTGGAGATAAGAGACATTCAATTTCAAATTTAGCAATCAGGAGTCCGCCTGGAGAACAGAGACATACTTTTCAAGTTTGATGTCAGGAGTCCGCCTGAAGAACAGAGACACATAGTTTAAATTTTAAAAGTCAGAAGTCTGCCTGGAGAATAGAGATATTCTATTTCAAAGTTAGCAATTGGGAGCCCGCCCAGATAACAGAGGCATACATTCAGTCTTTACATTTCAAGAGTTGAAGTTGGGAGCCCGCCCAGATAATAGAGGAATACATTTCAGTCTTTTCATTTCAAGCATTGAAGTTGGGAGCCCGCCCAGATAACAGAGGCATACATTTCAGTCTTTTCATGTCAAGTGTTGAAGTTGGGAGCCCGCCCAGATAACAGAGGCATACATTCAGTCTTTTCATTTCAAGTGTTGAAGTTGGGAGCCCTCCCATAGAACAGAGGCATACATTTTAGTCTTTACATTTCAAGCATTGAAGTTGGGAGCCCGCCTAGATAACAGAGGCATACATTTCAGTCTTTACATTTCAAGAGTTGAAGTTGGGAGCCCGCCCAGATAACAGAGGCATACATTTAAGTCTTTAATTTCAAGTATTGAAGTTGGGAGCCCGCCCACAGAACAGAGGCATACATTTCAAGATCAAGTCAGAGGACAATAAAACAAAGGGTTACAATATGAATCCCTAGCAGGAAACAATAAAAATCCCCGGCACCGGGAAGCAGAAGGTTGCAACAAAAGGTCCCAGCACAAACTCACGTGCATGTGTCAAAAAGAAGAAAAGCACCGGAAAAAATGCAAGCAGACAAGAAAGCAAGGCAACAAGAAAAATTGCAGTATAGCCTAGCTTCTTGTTTTCTTTTAAGCACGGTGTAACAAGGAGATCGGTAAGCAGTGGTAATAGCATGCAACAACAGTAACATTGCAGTCCCACGGTAGTCCCAGCTACCAAAACTTCCCGAACTACATTGACCTGATTCCTGTTTAGCCCAGGATATGTAGGAAACCTTTGAAGCAAAGGTTCGGTCAAATCTTTTTCAAAAAAATGCTTCATACGGAGTACTCGGATGGGCAAAAAATCGCTCGCTTTATCTTTGCACGAAAACCCTTCGTGTCTTCGGGCAAAGAGGGGCAGCTGTAAGCACGTGATTTTTGCCCAATATGAGAATTACTCCCAAAAAATTCAAAAATAAAATGATTTTTCTTTGGTGTGCAATTTTGTGATATTTTGTGATATTTTGAATAATTATTTGTATTTGTCTGTGCATGTTTATTTGCTAAATTAATAAAAAATACAAAAATATGTCGCATTTTGCATGTAAGATTTAATTCTACAATTGTTAGTAATTAAATTTGTTTTACAAAAATTAAAAATTACAAAAATAGGCATCTTTTGCATTTTTAGCATTTAATGTCCGAATGAACAATTTTATGCTTAATTATTATTTAATTGTGCGTTAATTGTTATTGGGAGTTAATTTGCGCTTTTATAACTTAATTTAGTTCTTAATAATAATTTAAGTATTTTTATAATTTAGTTTAGAAAAATAAAAGAAGAAAAGATAACAAAAATACAAAAGAAAATCGTATTGGGCCACTTCTTCAATTGTAAGCCAAAAGCCCAAAATATTGCCCAATCTTCTCCATGACCCAGTCCACTACAGACCGGGTCGACCCGGTCCGCCCCATTAACCCAAATACCCAACACCCTTCTTCATTTTTCAAAACACAACACAAAACAAAAACCCTAAAAACACAAAAAAAACCATTCACCCCCTCTCTTACTCTCTTCTTCTCCATCTCCATTTACACAGCCATGGCTGCCCTCACCAAGCTTCATCACCCTCCACCCCCAAGATCCTCATCGACGCGCACACACACAGCTACGTCAACACATTCACACGAGCACATCTTCCCCGTCATCCACTTCATCGTCCCCATTCGAGCTTCTGCCATGTCCAACCATGGCTGAGCTTCGATGCTCTCACATGGTAGCTGCCAATGTTTCGTCATCTCCAACCAGCCGCAGTTGCCTTCTCATCGTCGTCGACCTCCAGCTGCTACTGCCCGTCGAACCCACGCGTACACCACCCAAACCAGTCCGGCAGTCCCCCACGCGTGCACAGTTTCTGTGTTACCTCTGAGCTACTGCTGTCCGCCTTAGCCTTCCTCCTCGACGAGCAGCTGCTCGACGTCCTTGAGCCAAACGGACCCATCGAGCTGCTTCACCATGAATGACGACAAGCAGTCCGCCGTGGCTGCTGTCACTGCTCCGTCGTCACTATAGCAGTTGCTACGTCCAACGCCTTCTTCATCTTCCCCGATCAAACAACCCACACGCTACTTCTGTTTCCGACGTCGACCAGCTGTCCTTGTTCTGCCGCGTCAACTGCTGCCCGTGTCCAGCTGCGACGAGCATCCATGGCTGCTCCGAACGGATCTCGTTGCTCCAGCTTCGGCGTGGACATGGCTACCATTGCATCGCCTCAATGTCGAGCAGCTGCCCGTCGACCTCCCCGTCGGCTTTGTCGCCGCTGCTTCTCCTTAACCTCCATTGCTACTGCTTCGACGTTGTTTCAGCCCACTCCTTAAGTTCGAGTTCGTCGTTGGTTAGTCGTTCGTCGTTTCAATCCGGTTAGTAGTTTTTGAATTTTATTTTGTCCGTATTTCATCTTGATATTTCTCGAATCTAAAATTGATAGATATTTGATTTTTTGTTTTGAAATTGTCATGTGTTTTGTTGAATTAATTTTCAGATTTCAAATGGAAATTAATTAATTTGTTTTTCAGTTTATTTCATGTTAATTTTATTTTGTAAAAAAAAATTGTTAGTTTAAGTTTAATATTGTTAGATTTAGTTTAAATCGCTTGAATCCGTTGTTTGTTTAAAATAGATTTAATTCATGTTCATTTTTTGGTTGAAGTTCGTTTTTCAGTGATTTAATGTGAAGTTATGTTTTGAATCATGTATCTTTGTTATAATTTTTGTTGGATTTAATTAAGAAAGATTAGTTGATTATTTGAAGATTAGTGATTTGAATATGTTTATTTGTTTTGTTTAAGTTTAATTCGAAGTTTGAACAAAGTTTGTTTGTTATTATTATTGAATATTTTCATTCATGTTCATACTTTGTTTGGTTGATCTTGAATCCGAAATTTGTATAGTTTGATTTCTTGTTTATCATTTATGATTATTTCTTGAATTTGTCTCATAATCTTGTTTAAGTTTAATATAGGAATTGTTGGTTGTAATGTTGTTAGAGTTGATTTTAAGTTCAATATTATTGAATTTAGAAATCTAAATATACTTGTTTGTTGTTGTTGAATCTGAAAATAGGTTTGTTGCTAAGAATATTGTTCAATCAAATTTTAGTTGTTCTTTGTTGTTCAATCATGTTCATGTGATTTATTGTTGAAATGTTGAAGAAATCATGTTCACGAGATTTGTTGTTTGAATTTGTGTAGAAATTGGTCATATTGGCTATATTTTGGTTGAGTGTGATTAATTGATTTGTTATAGCTGATGGGGTAGTTTGGTAATTTCAGTAAGATCGGAGGGGTAGTTTAGGAATTGTACATTTTGTAATTGTTTATATGAAGCATGAGGGACAAAATGAAATGGGATGGGTTGTGATATGGTTATTTAATATAAAGGGGGGACAAGACAAAATTTAGTGGGGGGAAAATTGTATTATTTTATGTTAGGCATGGGGGACAAAATATAATGGGGTGGTGTGATATGTTTATTTAATGTAATGGGGATGAGTGGGAAGATAATGGGTTGGGTAGAGAAAAAGTATTGATTTTAATTAATTGAAAGATTTATGGGATGAGTTATATATAGGAAGTCTTGAAATCAGATTAAGACAGAAGAAGAAAATACACAGACAGATAATAAGAACGAGAGAGAAACAAATCTGAAAATAAGAGAGAGAAAAAAAGGGCTGAACATTTAAGAGAGAAAATTCCGAAAAATATTTAAACTTTCAAAAAAAAAAACTAAAAAAATATTCTGCTTTCTTTCATTGTTTGATATCAGAATTAATTGTTGTTTCATCAAAGCTTGAAGCTTTTGTTTTTGGGATTACTGCTCTACTGGTTTGCAAACTCTTTTCCTGGGTTGGTACTGTTGCTGGGTTGTTGCTGCTGTGCTATACTGTTATTACTGTTGCTGATTCTCATCTTTATTTTTTTTTTGCTTCCAATATCAGGTACACAACTGAAAAGCTGGTTATTGTAATCCGAAATATGAAGCATGAATACATATGAAGAATGAAATTCTGAAGTTTTAATTTCGTTTTTCTTTGTTTCCTTTTGTTGATTATATTTAAGCTATTCCATGTATTACTAAATAATAACTGGAATAAAAAAATAACTTAAGTTAGTCTTTAATGAATCAGTTCGGCAAAACAGGTTAATTCACTAGTTATGAAGGTTTCAAGATTATCAACAGTAGGTTAATCATGAATAACTAGCTAAATTTAGCTAAGACATGAATTTAAATTAAAACTTCGTAAATTAGGCATTAAGGCATGACTTGAGTTCAAGCAAGACTAGAAGAACGTTTAAGTCTAACAAACTTTCTAATAAGCTTTAGTAATTATGGTTAAATCAAGTTTCAAATGGTTGTGAATAATTAATCTCAATAATTCTTTTTTAACAATGCTGAGTTTTAATCTAGCTATATTTGATTCTTTTGGATATTAGTTGTTGATCTTTTATTTTATTTATAATTTCGAAATTAAGAATAAAATTCCTTTTTCATCAATATTTGTATTAATCAAGCAATTAGCATGTCATGTTTTCTTTAAAATAATAATAAATAAATTTAAAAAAACGTAATTAATTAGAATTTTCTTTATTCATTTTAGAGACTAATTTTAAATAGCAAAATGTAGTCGCTTTAAGATTTGTCCATTTAAAATAAATGAGACGAGCCTCGCTAAATAAAACACATAAATTGCGTGGCCCTCGATAAAAATTCAATTGATTACTTAAACTTCGGGATGGGCCATTTAGCAAATTTCACGGCCTTCCCCAAAGTAATAAAGCGCTAATCGCTTTAGACGCGATATAATAATAATACATTCTTAAACACGGGTACGCATTTATGCGACCCAAATCCAAATCCCAAAACATTGAATAAAAATATGTTCCGGATCGTGGATGAATTTTATGTAACGCAATCCAAAGACATGTTTTTAAACGATGTTCACATTCTTTAAAATATAATAATAACAATAAAAGCGGTTAAAAGTTAAAATTGCACTATAGTTTTTTTGAACATGTATTAAAATCAGATATTTTAGCCATTACAACAGTTTAAGCGACCGTGCTAGAACCACGGGATTCGGGGGTGCCTAACACCTTCCCTCGGGTCAACAGAATTCCTTACTTAGAATTTCTGGTTCGCAGACTTCATTTGGAAAGTCGAATCTTTTCCTCGATTCGGGATTAAATTGGTGACTTGGGACACCCTAAAACTCCCAAGTGGCGACTCTGAAATAAATAAATAAATCCCGTTTCGATTGTCCTTTAATTGGAAAAAACTCCCTTGTATCCCCTCGGGGCGGAAAAAGGAGGTGTGACACGTATCATGACCCCGCATGAATCAGACCAAGCGTAGTTCTTGTAGATAAGTGCGAAATAAAACATTTTTGGGATTTTCAGTTTTCATAAAATAAAACAATAAATGCTTCGATTATAAACTCAAAACTAACAAATTCCAAAAGACTAACAGATTTTGATGCAAAAATGAAATACAGACTCCAAAAATGGAGTGTCATACTCCGAAGAAATACAGACTCAAAACAAAATACAAACTCAACATGACTTACAGACTCTGATAGAAAAGGAAATACAGACTCAAACGAAAAATCACGAATCTATCAAAGCTCCTGGTGCCCGTGGGACATCATTCGGTCTTACCACGGGCCTATGTGCAAGATCCCTTTGAAGTCGGTCCAAGTCGTTCATTATTTGTTTAACAAAGGTCATCACCGCTGCAAAGAATGTAGTGCGAGTCATATCCTCACAGATGTGGCACTTTATAACGATGTAGTCAGCGATGTTTCTAGTTCTCTCTCTTATGACGCCCTTTTCTTGTAACAAACGCCCAATCTGCTGGGCCCTGGCTTCCAAAGTTTGCTCAACCGCAAGATTTTGCTCCTGAATTTGTTGTAAATCTATTTCTAATTGCGCCAATGCGGTATAACAATGTTCTCTTTCAACTTTGAAGTCTTCGGCCTGTTTGATCATTTTGTTTTCCGTGGCGATGACCCTTTTCTTCAACCCTGCGACCTCATCGTCGTACCTTTCTCTCAATTTCTTAACCAGGCGTACTCGTTCCTCTGCGTTTTTAGCCAATTGCTTTTGGGCCTTAGCTAGTTCACTTTCTGCTTTGCTCAAATCAAAACTATATTCATTTACTTTCTGCCTCAGGTTAGATATGAGCTTTTCATCTCTGTCACTTCGGACTGGATTTTCTGCCGCTACTTTCAATTTCTGAATTTGAGCTCGTAGGGCTTCATTTTCTTTGGCTAGCCTTTTCTTTTCTCCTTCATCCGCCGCCACTTGCAAGCTATTCTCGAATTGAAGTTCTCTGACTTGCTTTTCCAACTTTCTTATGGTAGCCCTGTACCCGTTTTCTTTGGTCAGCCAATCCCATTGTACCTAAGCTCCGTCGTTGAATTGCTGGACATGGGGTCTCTTTGCAGGCCGACCAGGCTTATGTTGAACTCGGGATCTTTTACCATACCAAGCAGTATAACTAGGCTCCACCTCACCTCTGGATAGGTCTCGTACTTGAGTATTAGGCCCTAAGAATCTGCATTGATGCCAAATCCGGTGCACTTTCTCTTCTGGGAAGGCAACTTTTGGGTTTAACTCAATGACTTGCTGATTTAAATCTTCATCGTGTGGGATGGTCTGGTATCGGCCCAACTGACGCAAGACTCTGTGCGGAGCATAAGGCTGGATACTCCGCAGACCCATCAATAACAAAAAACACACCTCAACCGACATATAGATTACTTCGTTGACCGAGAGCCATCCCAATGTCCATTCGATCTTATTTGTGTTCAAAGATCTCAAATGAGCATGCCATGCTTCCGTACCATCTGGAAACTCATAACCCTCTACTCGCTTTTCATGTTTTTCAATACACTCGAGGCCAGTCATACCGCAATTCAAGTATCCGGGACGATGGCAAAGGTGTTCCTCCATCCATATTTGTAACAACATATTGCACCCTTCAAAGAACTTTGCTCCTTCTTGACAATGAGTAAGAGCTCGGTAAATTTCTGCCAAGATCAATGGCACTATAGTCCCATTTGCCTTTTTCATCATAAAGTCACCTATACCTACTAGCCCCATCTCTATGTTCCCGTCTTTTCTCAGGCAAACCAAAATACCCAAGAACGCCGCTATGAAAGCTAATCCTCTCCGAGCTTCCCACTTGTCTTGATTCCCAGCATGAGTAAGACTAGTATCTGGTGTTTCGAAGCCACGTGGATTCCCGTATCGTTGGTACAGAAAGTAGAAGGTACAAAGTGCTTTGGCCAAATTTCCGTCTCGGACATCCCAACTGATGCTTAACAAGTCCAAATATTTGTGGGGGTCACTTTTCTTGGTGCTACCGGGTATTGACTTCTGAGATTCCCTTTGAAGCCGGCATAGCCTGCTATCTCTTCTAGCGTAGGAGTTAACTCGAAATCCGCAAAGTGGAACACATTATGCACTGGTCCCAAAATGGTATCAAGGCCTCAATCACGTCTTTTCTGGGCTTGACCTTCAAAAGCCCAATAAGACCGCCCAGTGCTTTTGTCACAACTTTCCTGCTGTCGTCCCCCAAATCACGCCACCATATATGTAGCTCCAAAGGGATCTCTTCACGGACTGAGAAAGGTTCATTTTTATTTGTGCTCATCCTGCACATTTATTAAGTTAATTTAATTAAAAGAAAACCATGACTCATTTTGACTTAAGAGAAATGACCGATTCCAAAATTTTCATAAAATATCCGGCCTTGCCAACACGGCCTTTCAACACTTCAAAACGAAGATTTTAAGGATGTGTCAGCTAACCGGCCAAAACCTTTGAAAGTGACAAAAGTGGCTGTTCTTGCAAAAATAGCCTTCCGACGCCTTTTTAGGGACATTCGGCTATTTCTGCCAAGAATGGCATCACCCTAATTATTTTCAAATCAAAGTAAATATTTTGGGTTTTTGGGCCATTTTTGCAAAAAAGAAGTTGGACCCGATGGGGGTTGCCTATGTATCTCACACCCTGTGAGAATCAAACTAGTGTAGTTCAGGCAAGCAAAACAAACTATTTTGGAAAGCAAGACTTTTTTTTTTTTTTATTTCATTGGCAAATAAAGCTATTTTTTGAAAACAACAACTTTTTTTCTTTCCATTTCATTGGTAAATAAAACAAACTATTTTGAAAACAAAACCTTTTTTCCCTTTTTATGTTCTCGAAAATTCGGCAGAGTTTCGGCACTATTTGGACATTGGTTTTTTGTCAGAACAGGCGATTAACTCTTTCTAACCCTCATACTGCTATTTCTCTTTCCAATATTCATAAGCCGGTCGGCATGCCAGTCCGAAGCAAATAAATGCACAAGTAGCAAGTAGGATGCATCAGGATGACCTTTTGTTTCGGGTGCACCTGTCCTAGACAGACCTAACCCCTGTGTTGAGTCTCCAAAGTCAAATGCACATGATGCAACAAATGTTCCTACTAGGGATCCGGCATGAGGTCTTGTTATACTAGATTTAAAACTTGGGTTTATTGTTCTAGACCTGGCTTACCCGAGCGGACAGCTCGAGCCGAGGGGGGGCAGCGTACCGGGAATACAGAAGTTTCACCGACTTTGCAACTTGTCCGAACCTCGTTCTAAATTTGGGATATGACTCTAACAGAAAAGAAGTCACACGAAGTGCACACTTCTTCATGATTTAGAAGACTCAGAGAGAAGAGGGATTTCACAACAATTTATATACAGTTCACGGAATATCAAAGCGGTAAAAGCAATCAATTAGCACATTAGGCCCAAATCATGTAACAAAATCAGATAATGGATAAAGCCAACTATAACAATTATTCTAAGCTCGAATTCTTGAACCTTGAACCAGAGATTTTGGGTTCGATCCCCAGCAGAGTCGCCAGAGCTGTCACACCTCCTTTTACACACCCCTCAAGGGTATAAAGGAGTTTTTTCAATTAAAGGACAATCGAAACGGGATTTATTGTTAAAAGATTCAGAGTCTCCACTTTGGAGATTTATGGTGTCCCAAGTAACCGGTTGAATCCCGAATCGAGGACAATATGACTTTGTTTAACAGTCCGCGAACCAGAAATTCGGGTAAGGAATTCTGTTAACCCGGAAGAAGGTGTTAGGTATTCCCGAGTTCCGTGGTTCTAGCACGGTCGCTCAACTGTTATATTCGGCTTAATTATTTGATTTTAATACATTTGAACCTATGGGAAAATTTTAGCTTTTAACCGCTTTTATTCAATTTTAAAAGAAGATTGAACGTCGTTTAAAACATGTCTTTGGATCGCGCCACATGAAATGCACCAGCAATCCGGAACACATTTTATTCAGCGTTTTAGGATTTGGATTTGGGTCACATGAAATGCACAGCCAAGTTTAAGAAGGTAAAATTATTAAATAACGCGCCTAAAGGAAACTAACGCGTTGTTAACCTTGCGAGGGCCATGAAAATTAGCTAAATGGCGCACCTCGTGTTCTAAATATTTTAAAGACATAGTTAAAAAGGGCCATGCAATTTGTCAACTTTTGTTTGGCGCGGCGCACCTCAATTCTAATTTTAGAGAGAGTCCCTAATTACATTGTTGAGGGTCATAACTATGTTTGCTAAGTATGGCACACCTCACTAATTGTTCTAGAATTCCTCGTCTTTGAAACCAAATGGGTTGTGGACTATTTCTATTAAAAGGACACGCCCGAAGTTGACTTAATTCCAACGTCCAGCCCTCTTTAATTCTGATGTTCATGTTAGCTAAACAAGAAATTTTGCATAAAAATAAACAGAGGGGGACGAGCCCATTTGAATTTCTCTGAGATGCTATCACTGGACCAGCTCCCAGGCCTAGTTATCAGAACCAAATTCATGCAGAACCAAACAACAGCTAATTTGCTGAGCCTATTTTACAAACACGAAATTGATTTAATAACAAGGATCTTGAACTTGGTCAATTAGGCATGAGCTATTCAACTAAAACCTCCATGGTTAAGATTCAAGTATCTTCGGTCCTTCCTGCGACCATAAGTACCCAGTAGCTAAACAAATGAAAGGCAGGGCTCGCGAAATAAGCCCAAACCCCTTGAAGGGAAAAGCTGGGGATCTTGAAACCAGTATTAGGCCCATATTAAAGCAATCAACCTTTTATTCAAAACCACTAGATAAAAAAACTTACCACCAGCCAATAATTAACGTATTAAGAATATTTGAATGCCATTAAGGGTGCAGAACTTGTACAAAAAAAAGGAAACAAACGGATCATGAATTAGAATACCCATTAATTGGTTATCCTATGGAGTCTAACATTGCCATAAACAGAACAAACATGTCATGATATTTCTACAGAACCACACTTGCATGAAAACGACTCTCACACATCTCTCACTGCCTAATAAAGTCCAGCATGTTTTCAGTCAGTTACATCCCAATTAAAACCAACTAAATCCTAAAATAAATATACAAAGCATCTGTTAACATACTTGAACACACTTGAGGAGACTCAACTAGCAAAAACATAAGGTAACTGATAAAAACAAAAAAAAACAACTGGAGCTATGCCATGCACATGAATTCAAACTTTCCTTTTTATTTCATTTTTTCAACTTGAACATCACAATAGGCACATTTCGGAAACATGTACCTGGAATTGGAAAAGGAAAAGAGGTGAGGAGCAATAAGTAGCAACAGTGAGCTCGAATAAGCAGGAACACAATAGAACCAGCTAAACCCAGATTCGAACAGTCAAGATAATGAAATCAGCTTCAGGAATTCAATAGAACTGTAAACCCAACCACAAAGCTTGAACCAGATCCTTTCAAAAACTAACTCTAATCCATTTCCATCTTCAGATGAGTCAAAAGTTGTTTCAGAAATTCAAAAATAATCGCTGAAGAAGGCCAAAAAAATAGTGAAAAGCTTCAGCTGTTTGTATTTTTGGTTTTTAGTTCTCCCATCCTTGCCTTGAAAGGCAAGAATGCTACCCTTTATAGGCCTGGTTATAGAGCAGCCTTCAGATTTTATTTTTTACCCTTTACCCCCCCCCCTTTTAGTTCTTGTTTTAGCTTTAGGGTCCCTAGAGTTATGACTTGCCACCCAAGTTAAATAGCTAAAAACCAAGAAATTTCACAAAAATCCCCACTAGAAACTTCCGAAATCAGTTGCAAAAATATTCCCTACCTAGACTTCCTAAATTACCCTCCCAATGCCCTAAATTTAAATTGGACCTAACGGGTATGGGTCAATTTGCACAATTGGGCTTGGCCTTTTCTTCTACATAGGGCAAAGGTCCCAAAACTCCAAACTAAAATTGGCCTAGCTAAAGTATGAACTACCAAGGAAATGCAAATAGGGCTAATATCTAAGCTAAAACATTCATTAACCTACTAAGTTAATAACCAATATGCTAAAGATGCAAGACTAGTTTTCATAAAAAACGAGTACACAACTTTCTGGGAGACTAAATTAAATTACAAAAATGAAGAAGAAAAACCAGGAAAAGAAATAGATGCAGAGGAGAACAAAAGCTAGATAAAAAAACAAAAGAAAGAAAGGAAGAGGGAGAATACTTACTACGACTCAAAGGAATGAATCTGAACCTTCAACTTCCATGGATTTTTGGTTGACTATGACATTAATCGTGTGTTTTTTGTGAAAATAACACACGAATAACATCACAATCGACCTAAATCTTTAAACAAAACTGGAACCCGGAACTTTAGAAATTAGGGCTCAAATTACAATTCAAGATTCGAAGAATTCTGTTAGGCTTCAAAGGTAGTGGGTTGGGTATTTGGGATGAGGGGGTTATGGGGTTTTAGTGAGTAAATTTGGGTGAGACTAGAGACCCGCCGCCAACAGAGATGGTGGAGAGAATTAAGGCGGTGCTAGGGTTGTGGATTTGGGATCTCTGAAGTGGGTGAACGAGAGAGACAGGTTTGGGGGGGGGGTACTCATTCAGACACTTTTATAGTTAGAAAGAGCCAGTTCTGGACCGTTCGATCGTATGAGATCAACAGTCCAGATTAAGTGGCGGAGGAACGGTGTCGTTTTGGGCTGAGTTAGGGGATGGATCGGGTCAGGGCCGATTTGGGCTTGGGACTGGATGGGGAAAAGTGTTTGAGCTGTTACAGGCTTGGCCCAAACGTCCAAATCTGACTTCTCTTTCTCTTTTCAATATCTTTTCTTTTTTTCAAAATTAATTCTTTTTTGTTGTTTTTCTTTTCTTCTTCTTTTTTTCAAAATTAAACTAAAAAACCTTAAATTAATACTAAACCAAATTATCCTAGCATATTAAATTAATTAGCCCTAATAATTGTTACCACAAATAATTAGAAACCAAACTAAAGGAAAAACTACTAAAATTCAAAATTAAAATTAAAAGTGCAAAATAAACTAATTTTTTCCTATTTTTATAAAATAATTTTTCAATTAATCCTAAAAATGTAAAATTAAATCCTAAATGAAAATGCAACATATTTTTGTAATTTTCATTAATTAAATAAAATAAAAATACATAGACAAATGCAAACAATTATCAGAAAATGCCACGAAAATCCCCAAAATTGCAAACACTGACAGAAATTATTTTGTTTTGAGTTTGTTGGAGTAATACATATAGGGCAAAAATCACGTGCTCACAATAGGCTGTCCTTGATCCAAATGATATCTTAAACACTTCCATAGCCTACCAATTGTGACACCTCCTTTTTTACCAACCGAAAGGGGTATAAGGGAGTTTTTTCAATTAAAGTAACATTATTCAAAATGAGATTATTTTATTTATTTTTAGAGTCACCACTTGGAATAATTTATGGTGTCCCAGCTCACCGGTTTATTTAAAATCCCAAATCGAGGAAAATTGACTTTATTTTAAAAGTCTGCGAACCAGAAATTCTAAGTAAGGAATTCTGTTAACCCGGGAGAAGGTGTTAGGCATTCCCGGGTTCCGTGGTTCTAGCACGGTCGGTTAGAAATTTATACTTGGCTTAGGTTGTCTAATTACTTATTTTAGAACCTATGTGTATTTACCTTTTACAGCTTTTAATTACTTGATTATTCGTAATTAAAGAATTGAGTTACGCGTACGTATACTCTTTTCTTTTGGCGCGTCGAAAATCATGTCATGCGAACGTGTCCATAATTAATAATGCTTTGTTTATTTTATTAAGAAAAATTTGGTTGAAGTTGTGTGAACGCATCCCTCAAGTTATTCTTTTAGAATTAAATTTGCAATTATGTTACGCGAACGTATACATAATTACAATAATAGTCTATATCGGGCCTAAAGTAAACTACGAGTGTTCAAGGGTGTCTTCTATACTAAGTTAATATTATTGCAAGGGCCATAACTTATGGATTTTTATTTATGTATGACACACCTCGATTTATTTTACAAGGTTTGTACTCAATAAAAGCAAACTACAGATGTTCATGATTATTTTCCTAAATTTGAGATTATTGTAGAATCGTGATGTATGGAATATGGAGTTGTTGAGAATCATTAGCTCTTATTAACAAGTTATTTACAACTTTGCAAGTTCTTGCTATTCCATCTATTTACAAGATTCGGCCCCAGCCCATCATTTATGACTTTGGCACAATTGTTCCTGAAGTTGAAACATCATTTTAACACTTATTCACGACCATTCTCAATCAAAGAATTCAAATGTTAATTTTTAAAGATATTAATTAATAAAGGACAATCACCAATGAACTAATTTGTCTACTCACCTTAGCTTCATCAATCAGTTAAAATGACACATAAAGAGAACTCAATAACAATCATTCAAACAAAAAAAAAATCGTTATCCAAGCTGAGTAGAGAAACTTAATATACTATGACTATCAGGAAACAACGTTCAAAACATTTCATTCAAGCATTAGATGAGGAGCTTTTTTTTGCACTTTGTACATGTGGATTACAAATCACAAAAGAAAAGAACTTATAGCACTTTATTACAATCAACACCAAGGCCACGCCCAATTGAATTTGCAAGGACATTCATATGAATTCATTTTTTATAACTCTAAGCATATCCGAGCTACTTCTTAATTACATGATCCAACCTTTCCTTTTCAACTGCGTGACATTCAAACATGATAGCACAAAATCCAGAATGAAGGGACAATAACATGCTTTCAAGGAATTTCCAAACATATTGAGAAAGTAGGTCTAGCCAGCTATAAGTCAAATTTGCAGACTCTTCATATTAAGCAGGCTATTGACATAAATTTATCAATCATAACATACACTGAATAAACAAGGCAACCTTTACATACAAAGACTTCAACGTCAAACCTCATAACATACACCAAATAATGGTGTTGAGCAACAGATTTGCAAGCAGAAAAGTAGCAGAATTACCTCACCATTCCAGACATTTTCCAAATGATACACAATAACACATCTATTGCACACATAGGATGACCGAAATTAAAATTTTGGCAGATGCACTAAATTAGACAAAAGACTTAAAATATCTGAATCATTTAGTGAAAAGCAATATAGGGAGGTGTAGAGCTTACCTAATTGAGCTTAGATAACAACAGTTAAGAGCCTAAACTAGGCTGAAACAACTACGATTTGGAGCTCAACCACAAATTGAAAGGAGAACAACAACTAAAGCAATGAATCCACCACGAATTTCAAACCCAAAATGGCAGTTTCGACAACGACACGGTCATTCAATCCAAATCTATTTTTTGAACAAAATCCGAAATTGGGAAACAAGGATATGGAAATGTTTCCCTATATTGTTTTTTTATTTCGAAATGGAAACAGAAACTAGAGCGAAGAACTGAGCTCAAACCCTTTTTTTTATGATTTTTGTATTTTTGTTCTAGGAATTGAAAGGAAAATTCTGATATTAATCCAAAACAAAAAAAATAGAATCAAGAAGAAACAAAATCCTTTCCCCATATTTTCGAATTTCAGTCCCAAAATCTCCTAAATTGTCTCCAAAAATTCCCTAGAATTTTTCTCATCCCCCCCCGATTGTCCCAATTTCTTCTATGGCTTATTGTGTGTGTGTGTGTGTGTGTTTTGAATGGGAGTGAAGGGAGAGAGTGTGAAGGTGGGAGGGAGGTCTGGTTTCAGCGTAGGACTTTTAGGAATGAAGAGGAAGAAGAAGGGGCTCTCTTGTGCGCCGTTTTCCAAGGGTTTGGGATCTCCCTTCTTGTTAGGTCTCCTTTTAATATATATATATATATATATATATATATATATATATATATATATATATATATATATATATATATAGGTTTTTTAAAATTAAAATGTAGTGGATTTGGGGTTGATGGGTTCAAGTGTATTTGGGCTGGGGTTGGTTCGAATTTGAGCTTGGAACTGGGTTAACTTTGGGGAAGAATTGGGCCAATTTGGTACAAGAATTAACCCAAATTCAAATTAAAATCCCTTTTTTCAATTACCTCTTTTATTCCTTTTCCCTTTGTTTTTCTTTTTCTTTTTTCTTTAATTAAAATCCAAATTATAAAATTAAGATAATTATCTAATTATAATATTTATAAAAATTACTTGATCCTAAATCAAAAGAGAAAAATCAATAATCTAAAAATTAAAAGGTAAAAAAATGTAAAATGAGCTATTTTCGTGATTTTCATTTTTAATACAACAATTAATTAACTAATTAATCTTAAAAGTATAAAACAAAAATCTAAATGCAATGTATGTTATTTTTTGGCATTATTCTTGATTTTTAAATAAAATTAAACGTGCGCAGAAATGCAAACAATTAATAAAACTCTACGAAAATTCCTAAAAATGGCAAATAATTAAGAAAAAATCTATTTTCTTGGGATTTTATAGGAGTAGTACGTATAGGGCAAAAATCACATGCTTACAGCTGCCACTCTTTGCTCGAAAACACAAAGAATTTTCGGGCAAAGATAAAATGAGCAATTATGAGGGATTTTTGCCCATTTGAAACTCCATGAGAAGCATCTTTTGAAAAAGTCTGACCGAACCTTGCTTCGGAGGTTACCTACATATCCTTGGCTATAAAGAAATCATGTCAGTGTAGTTCTGGGAGTTTTGGTAGCTGGGACTACCAAGAAACTGTGATTTCGCTGTTGTTGTTGCTGTTTCTGCTTGCTGAGCTCCTTATTACACCAAAATAAAAAATAAAAAGCTAAACTAGCTAAGACTATCAACTACGAGTTACAAGATTCCTATCTATAAACCTTCAATGCTTGATCTTGAGTCTCGGATGGTTCTTCTTGCAGGCTCTGATCTGAATCTTGACACTTGTTAGCTGCAACCGCTGGTTCGTTCTTCTTCAGCTTCTCAGGTCACGGCGAGACATGCAACACTTGTGACTACAATCATATCTTGGGCAGTCTGCATCTTTTCTCGGCTTCTATTCTTAGAGTTCAACTTCTTTTTTTGTTTCTTTTTTTCTTTTATTTGGGTTGAGACTTCTTCTTTTAGTCATCTCAGACCTTGTGCCTCATGGGGAAAACCTATTTATGCACCAAAGCAAACAAACGAACGAAATTTTCTTCCTCAGTTTTCACTAGGAAAATTTCGTGAGTTATTGTAACCAAATCTAAACTATCTCTTTATTGAAAGAAATAAGATCAGGATTGTGTATCCTTGGGAAAAGGAGATTAAGGAGTAGAGACCCCATATCTAAAATGCAATCAAATGGGGATCGGAGGCCCCAAGTTGGGAAGATTACCAGGTTATGCTCAAAAAATGACCGGATTATGCCGGAAAGGTCCTCGGGTTATGCCGGGAAAGGTCATCGAGTTATGCCGGAAAAGAAAAAGGTCCTCAGGTTATGCGGAGGAGGTCCACAGGTTATGCTATGAAAGTTATCGGGTTATGATGGGGAGGTCCACGGGTTATGTCGGGAAAGTCATCGAGTTATGCCGGAAAAGAAAATGGTCCTGGGGTTATGCCGAGGAGGTCCACGGGTTATGTCGAGAAAGTCATCGAGTTATGCCAGAAAAAAAAAGCCCTCGGGTTATGCCGGGGAAGTCAATTTAGAAGTGAGCTCGGACTCAGGATGGGTTATGGATGTCGTAGTGATTGTACCCCGTTCAACAGCGTTGGAAGATGCCGGAAAGGGATTTCCATAGGTGGGTTATTCCCTGTGAGCAGGTTAGCGGTCGCTTGGTTGGCAAAGCTTCTGCAGAGGATTTTATTGGACATTCCGGTAAGAGGTCAAATATGTGAATGTTGATGGAAATTCAGGGCATTCATGAAGTGCTAATGGAAGGATTTCAAGGAATCTGGCGGTTTAATTTCACAAGGTCATGTCAATAAGAGATAAAGAATCTTGGTGAATTTCAGAGGTGTGTAATAGTGGCTTCAAGCTAAGTGGGAGAGTCCCACCGCCTATGATTGGGTTGCATGGTTAACTACTTGCGAGGTTTCTGGTTATTAGCATATTGATGGGTTATTTCAGCTACGGGAAAAGGACATAAGTGGTAATTTGAGAAAAGGAATTGTTAAAGGTGTGCTATGGTTGGCCTTACTGGCTCATGTTCAGACTCGGGGAAGGAGTCAGGATTTATGCCTTGTATAGATGCGGGTCTCAAGGAAAATGATTCTGTCGGGTGCTTCTTCGAGAGGGTATTCGTGTGCTAGAATATTCTAGGAGTCGATTATATTCGGGGCCAAGTCAGAGCGGGTGGCTCTCAACAACAGTCCTAGTAGATTCAAAGGTTAAAGTGTGCCCGCATCGCCTGTATGATTCGCGAGTGGGGTGTCTGTTCAATTATGTTGACCGCATCGCATGTATGATTCACGAGCGAGGTAATTGGATTTCCTTTTCAGAGTTCATTTTCCTTTTGTATCACGTTCAAATTGGTAGCCTATTTGCGCATTGTGGCATCATATGAGACTTTTGGTCATGTCTGGGTGGCTTATTGACTGAGCGGTTCGTAATAGGTGAGACGAGATCATTGGATTTAGGATCAGTGCAATCTGATTATATGAAGTATATTAAAGAGCTAAGACCATTATTTGGTTCAGAATGAGGTGATGGATCTTGTCAGGAGTACAAGCCCAATAATTTGTTGATGCGGTAGTTAGGTATGAATTTCTACACACCTATTCCTTCTTGGCGATTTTGTAAGAGTTAGAGCAAGACCTATGTAGGTCATGAGGTGCAATGAGAGCATCAGATTCGTGGAATTTCGACTAATTTGATAAGAGAATGTTATTGTGGTCATGTGAGTAAAGTGGTGCAAGGCGTGAATTCATCTAAGGTATGCATTCATGTTTTGGTGACTGCATACTATTATGCTATTGTCTGGGTAATCTAGGACCCAAAAGCATGATGTACTTGGAAATATTTGTAAACCTATTGATAGTTTGAATTGCTTAAATCACATCTGATTAGTAAGTGAATTTCTAAAAGATTGACCTTCATTTTCTTGAATTGTAAAAAGAGAATTGGATTTTCCTTGGATAGTTGTTCCCTAATGAAGTCTTGATTAACTGTTTGAATATGTGATTCTATGTGTACCTGCATCGCATGTATGATTCGCGAGCAGGGTATTTGTTTATTTTATGTTGACTGTATCTCATGGATGTTTCGCGAGCGGGGTAATAGATGCATCTATGGTTTGCACCATTCGACCCTCGGCAATGAACATTTTATATTTATGTTGGATCAGGCCGTACGACCTCGGCATGATATGCGCGTGCTTGTATTGTTGCTTAAGATTTATAAATGTTGACATTTGCCTTTCCTGGCCGGAGATAAAGTGATAAAGATAATGAAAAGTAAATCTTTGGAAATCCATTATTATTTGGGAAGTTGTTTACCTACTATCTGACTTTATGAATTATAATTGTTGTATTATAAAATTCCTTGATCTCCTCACATTTTTACTATATTATCATTGGACCACTAGTAAGTGTTGAAGTCGACCTCTTGTCTCTACTTCTTCGAGATTAGACGGGATACTTATTGGGTACACGTTGTTTTTGTACTCATACTATACTTGATGTGCATTGTTGTTGCACATGTTCAAATATGGCTAGTGTCTTAGTGTCATAGCGGCATGGTTGATACGAAGACTTAGGTGAGCTGCATTTATCGAGATGACCCGCAGCCAACAGAGTCCCCTTCAAAGTATTTTACGGTGTTTTCATTTCTGTCCACCTTGTATTCCGGACAGTTACTGTATTTTATTTCATTCCCTAGTAAATGCTCATGCACTTGTGACATCGGTTTCTGGGATGCCTATGGGTTTACTCAGAAATTTAAAATTGTTAAATGTTTCATTATTTATTCACTGGAAATTTATTCCTTATTGTTTAAACGTATTAAAGAAGTGATTTCAGAAATATTTAACATGAGAAGTTACTAGTTATTTGTTGATGGCTTGCCTGATAATGGTGTCCAGAGCCATCACGACCCTTAGTGGATTTTAGGTCGTGGCAACATGGTATTAGAGCACTAGGTTCCCTTAGGTCTCACGAGTCATGAGCGAGTCTGGTAGAGCCTTGCGGATTGGTACGGAGACGTCTGTACTTATCTTCGGGAGGCTACAGGGCTATTAGAAGTACTTCTCTTCTTGATTCCTCATCGTGCGATTTGATTATTTGAGTCTTATTCCTTTGTTTCCTTCCTATTCAATCTTATATTATGCGAAGGGCTAGTTATAAATCGAGAATTAAAGAATTTTAATGGTACTACAGAGGTGGTGCGGGGTGTTTCTCCCGGTATAGTTGATTTGGGCTATTGTCGTCGCCTTGCGGAAGGCTATCTTGTCATTTTAGCTCAGTAATAATATTCTTGAGAGCTTTGAGTCTATGCGCAGATTTCTACGATTTCTCATGATCGGTTGTCGCACAGTATGGGCGTGTTGGTAAAGTTTTTGTCTATATGTTGGGGCAGTGAAAGATTTGGAAGGGAGTTCTCTCAGTGCATGATTCTGAGGTTCGGTATTTCATTTCCGGCGGGGAAAAAGCAATTGGCCTATGAATGTCTTGATTTGGATCGAAGGAGTAACGAGACTTGGTGTTTTAAAGTGTGGTTGAATTTTCATCTGCGACGTGGTATCGTCATCCTCGATTGAATATGTTAAGTTCGCCGGTGTTATGTTCTTCTGCAATTCGCATTTGGGGTAAGATATTGTGAAATAATATTAGAAAAGTGACTATTAAATATCGTGGGGTGCGGTGGTTCAGGGTTTAATGTGTATTTCTAATGTTGATAGCTGGAGAATGATGATCTTCAGAAAGGTTTGAAGTTAGTAACGATTTGTGGATTCAAGTGCTACGAAGATGGATTTTATTTGAGGAAACAACTAAGCAGTAAAGGATGAGGAAGGACATGTGGGGAGTGGAAGGCGGTGGTTAAAATTTATAGAAGGCCAAGTATAAGAAGCAAAGGTCGAGTAGTCGATTAAAGGGGTGAGTTCCGCCAGAGTGGGAGAGTGGCGGAGTTGCATATGGGCTTGGAGGTAGGATGACCACGCACCTTGAGGAGAGTTTGGAATGATTTGGGAATTTTAGACATTGGTAATTGGGGCCTACAGATTTAATTTGGAGCATGGGCTATTATGCGGCAGGAGATTTGATATAACATAAAGGAGCTACTTGAAATGAAGAAGGGTACAACATAACTTTGAATCGAAAGGATGTTGCCGCACATTTAATTGATGTCCACGAAGGGTGAATGGACTTGTGCAGCTAGAGAGTGAGCTCGAACTCAGGATGGGTTATTGATGTCGCAGTGATTGTACCCCGTGTGACAGCGTTGGAAGATGCAGGAAAGTGATTTCCACAAGTGGGTTATTCCATGTGAGTAGTTTAGCGGTCGCCTGATTGGCGAAGCTTCTGCGAAGGATTTTACTGGCCATTCTGATAAGAGGTCGAATATGTAAATGTTAATGGAAATTCAGGGTATTCATGAAGTGCTAATGGAAGGATTTCAAGGAATCTAGTGGTTTAATTTCATGAGGTCATGTGAATAAGAGATAAAGAATCTTGGTGAATTCCAGAGGTGTGTAATAGTGGCTTCAAGCTAAGTGGGAGAGTCCCACCGCCTATGATTGGGTTGCATGGTTAACTACTAGCGAGGTTTCTGGTTATTAGCATATTGATGGGTTATTTTAGCTACGTGAAAAGGACATAAGTGGTAATTTGAGCAAAGGAATTGTTAAAGATGTGCTATGGTTGGCCTTATTGGCTCATGTTCAGACTCGGGGAAGGATTCAGGATTTATGCCTTGTATAGATGCGGGTCTCAAGGAAAATGATTCTGCCAGGTGCTTCGTCAAGAGGGTATTCATGTGCTAGAAGATTCATGGAGTCGATTATATTCGGGGCCAAGTCAGAGCGGGTGGCTCTCAACAACAGTCCTAGTGGATTCAAAGGTTAAAGTGTGCCCGTGTCGCATGTATGATTCGCGAGCGGGGTGTCTGTTCAATTATGTTGACAGCATCGCATATATGATTCGCGATCAGGGTAATTGGATTTCCTTTTCAGAGTTCATTTTCCTTTTGTATCGCGTTCGAATTGGTAGCCTATTGGCGCATTGTGGCATCATATGAGACTTTTGGTCATGTCTGGGTGGCTTATTGCCTGAGTGGTTCGTACTGGGTGAGACAAGATCATTGGATTTAAGATCAGTTCAATTTGATTATATGAAGTATATTAAAGAGCTAAGACTATTATTTGGTTCAGAATGAGGTGATGGCTCTTCTCAGGAGTATAGACCCAATGATTTGTTGATTCAGTAGTTGGGTATGAATTTCTACACACCTCTTCCATCTTGGCGGTATTGTAAGAGTAAGAGCAAGACCTATATAGGTCATGAGGTGCAATGGGAGCATTAGATTTGTGGAATTTTGAATAATTTGATCAGAGAATGTTATTATGGTTATGTGAATTTAGGTAAGGTATGCAGTCATGTTTTGGTGTTGCGGGTAGTTATTGCTACGGTGAGTGTATGTTGGAACAGGCCTGGCAGAGAATTTAGGATATAGGAATTGGGCTCTAAGGCTTATTTGCTTAAGTGAAAAAGCATATCTTCAGATTGATCGAGCTAGGATGCCCAACTGAGTTGTGGTAGCATGGGTAGGTGCTCAAGGTGTTAAACAGTGATTTCGAACAACCCCAACACAGTTCTTAGCACGTTCGAGGACGAACGTATATTTTTGTGGGAGAGAATGCAACGACCTGACCGATCATTTTGAGCTCTAGCGCATCGTTCAACAGTTAGGGGCCATGAGCATCTTCACTTCAGGTATTATAACTTGTACGCATGGTCGGAATTGAATTCCAGAGAATTCAGAGTTGATTTGGAAAGGGAATTCTCATTTCGGAAGCTTTAAGTTGAAAGAATTGACTAAGATTGGATTTCAGAGTAAACGGCCTCGAAATCAGGATCTGAAGGTTCCAATAGGTTTGTATGATGATTTCAGACTTAGGCATATGCCCCGATTGGGTTTTGGATGACCCGGAAGCGTTTTGGCGCCTATTGTGGAAGTTAGCATTTTAGAAGAAATTTCATAAGTTTGGGTTGAAGTGCATTTCAGTGTTATCGATGTCCATTTGGGATTCTGATTCTGGGAGTAGCTCCGTATGCTGATTCTGGAGTTGGGAGCGCGATCGGAAGTGAATTCGGAGGTCCGTATGTTATTTTGGAGTCATTTGGCTAAAGATAGAAATTTGAAGGTTTTTGGGAAGTTTGACCGAGAGTTGACTTTTTGATATCGGGGTCAGATTTTGATTCTGGAAGTTGGAGTAGGTTCATAATGTCAAATATGACTTTTGTTCAAAATTTGAGGCCAATCGGACGTGATTTGATAGGTTTAAGCATTGAAAGTAGAAGTTTGAAATCTTAAAGTTCATTAAGCTTGAGTTGGAGTACAATTCATGGTTTTAGCGTTGTTTGATGTGGTTTGAGGTTTTGAGTGGGTCCGAGTTATGTTATGGGACAGTATGGTATGATCGGACGGGGCATCGGGGGCCTCGGGTGAGTTTCGAATGTGCAGGAGGAGATGGAACACACCAGATTTTCTGGTGTTTTTGGCAGTAGTTGTAGGTTTCGCAAATGTGAGAAATAGTTCGCATTTGCGACAGACGCTTCGCATTTGCGAAGGAGCCTGGCCTGAGGCAGAGTTCGCATTTGCGACAATTTGATCGCAGTTGCGACCTTAGCAGGGTTCACATTTGGGACCTCTTGGTCGCATTTGCGACCTTGGCAGGGGAGGCCCATGTTCGCAATTGCGATGGGTTTGCCGCATTTGCGAACCATGTGTCACATATGCGACATCTGAGGCCTGTGTGCAGCTATTAATTTCGAGACTTAGACCATTTAGCTCATTTTCCTTCATCCTCTTAGGCGATTTTTGGACCTTTTGGAAGAAGGTTTTAACCTAGCACATTGAGGTAAGTAATTTTTACACAACATGAGTTAAATACATAGATTATGGGTAGATTAACATGTGAAAATTAGGGAAAATCAAATGTTTAGATGAAAACCCTAGGATTTGGTAAAAAACAAGATTTAACCACGAAATTTGTTAGGGAATGGAGTAAAAATCATATATTCTTGATCCTTAGGTTATGGGTTTCAATTTTCTTCAAAATTTTCCGGAATCCGGGGCACGTGGGCCCGAGGGCATTTTGGTCAACTTTTCGAGCGGAGTTGGAAACTTATATAATTTGAATTGTTACAAGTATTAGAGTGAATTTTTATTGGTTTGCCCGTTGTTTGAATAGTTTTGGGACGTTGTGCATCAATTAGAGTGGTTGGAAGGGCTTGGAAGCCGGTTATGAAAATTTCGGAGCGAAGTGAGTCTCCTCTCTAACCTTGTAAGAGGGAATTGTCCCCATAGGTGAGTTAATTGGTTATGTGCTCCTATTTGTGGGAGCTATGTACGCACGAGGTGACGAGAGTCCGTGCGTAGCTACTATTATGCTATTGTCCGAGTAGTCTAGGACCCAAAAGCATGATGTACTTGGAAATATTTGTAATCCTATTGACAGTTTGAATTGCTTAAATCACATAAGATTAGTAAGTGAATTTCTAAAAGATTGAGCTTCATTTTCTTGAATTATAAAAAGAGAATTGGATTTTCCTTGGATAGTTGTTCCCTAATGAAGTCTTTATTAACTGTTTGAATATGTGATTCTATGTGTACCTGCGTCACATGTATGATTCACGAGCAGGGTGTTTGTTTATTTTATGTTGACCACGTCGCGTGGATGTTTCGCGAGCGGGGTAATAGATGCATCTATGGTTCGCGCCGTTCGACCCTCGACAATGCACATTTTACATTTATGTTGGATCGGGCCATACGACCTCGCCATGATATGTGTATGCTTGTATTTTTACTTGAGATTTATAAATGTTGACATTTGCCTTTCCTGGCTGGAGATAAAGTGATAAAGATAATGAAAAATAAACCTTTGGAAATCCATTATTATTTGGGAAGTTGTTCACCTGCTATCTGGCTTTATGAATTATAATTGTTGTTTTATAAAATTCCCTGATCTCCTCACATTTTTACTATATTATCATTGGACCACTAGTAAGTGTCGAAGTCGACCTCTCATCTCTACTTCTTCGAGATTAGAATGGATACTCATTGGATACACGTTGTTTTTGTACTCATACTATACTTGCTGTGCATTTTTGTTGCACAGGTTCAAATGTGGCTAGTGGCTTAGTGGCATAGCGACATGGTTGATACGGAGACTTAGTTGAGCTTCATTTATCGAGACAACCCACAGCCAGCAGAGTCCCCTTCAGAGTATTTTACGGTGTTTTCATTTCTGTCCACCTTGTATTCCGGACAGTTACGGTATTTTATTTCATTCCCTAGTAAATGCTCATGCACTTGTGACACCGGTTTCTGGGATGTCTAGGGATTTACTTAGAAATTTAAAATTGTTAAATATTTCATTATTTTTTTTCAGTGGAAATTTATTCCTTATTGTTTAAACGTATAAAAGAAGTGATTTCAGAAATATTTAACATGAGATGTTACTAGTTATTTGCAGATGGCTTGCTTGACAATGGTGTCCGGCGCCATCACGACCCTTTGTAGATTTTGGGTCGTGACAACATGGTATTAGAGAACTAGGTTCCCTTAGGTCTCACGAGTCATGATCGAGTCTAGTAGAGCCTTGCGGATCGGTACGGAGACGTCTGTACTTATCTTCGGGAGGCTACAGGACTGTTAGGAGTACTTCTCTTCTTGTTATAAATCGAGAATTGAAGAATTTTAAAGGTACTACAAAGGTAGTGCGGAGTGTTTCTCCCAGTATAAAGATAATGAAAAGTAAATCTTTGGAAATCCGTTATTATTTGGGTAGTTGTTTACCTGCTATCTGGCTTTATGAATTATAATTGTTGTTTTATAAAATTCCTTGATCTCCTCACATTCTTACTATATTATCATTGGACCACTAATAAGTGTCGAAGTCGACCTCTCGTCTCTACTTCTTCGAGATTAGAAGGGATACTCATTGGGTACACGTTGTTTTTGTACTCATACTATACATTCTGTGCATTTTTGTTGTACAGGTTCAAATGTGGCTAGTGGCTTAGTGGCATAACGGCATGGTTGATACAGAGACTTAGGTGAGCTACATTTATCGAGACGACCCACAGCCAGCAGAGTCCCCTTCAAAGTATTTTACGGTGTTTTCATTTCTGTCCACCTTGTATTCCGGACAATTACTGTATTTTATTTCATTCCCTAGTAAATGCTCATGCACTTGTGACACCGGGTTCTTGTATGTCTATGAGTTTACTCAGAAATTTAAAATTGTTAAATGTTTCATTATTTATTCAGTGGAAATTTATTCCTTATTGTTTAAAGGTATAAAAGAAGTGATTTCAGAAATATTTAACACGAGAAGTTACTAGTTATTTGTCGATGGCTTGCCTGACAATGGTGTCCGGCGCCATCACGACCCTTAGTGGATTTTGGGTCGTGAAAGGTTTTGCTGGGAAAGTCATCGGGTTATGCCGGGAAAGTCAAAGGTTCTCGGGTTATGCCGGAGAGGTCCACGGGTTATGCCGGGAAAGTCATCGGGTTATGCCGGAAAAGAAAAAGGTTCTCGGGTTATGCCGGGAAAGTCATCGGGTTATGCCGGAAAAGAAAAAGGTCCTCGGGTTATGCTAGGGAGGTCCATGGGTTATGCCGGAAAAGTCATCGGGTTATGCCGGAAAAGAAAAAAGGTCATCGTGTTATGCCGGGGAGGTCCGCGGGTTATGCCGGGAAAGGAAAAGGTCCTCGGGTTATGCGGGGAGGTCCACGGGTTATGCCGGGAAAGAAAAAGGTCCTCGGGTTATGCCGGGGAGGTCCATGGGTTATGCCGGGAATGGTCAGCGGGTTATGCCGGAAAAGAAAAA
The DNA here is from genome assembly GCF_000393655.2 of Nicotiana sylvestris. Taxonomy (NCBI): domain Eukaryota; kingdom Viridiplantae; phylum Streptophyta; class Magnoliopsida; order Solanales; family Solanaceae; genus Nicotiana; species Nicotiana sylvestris. Next base: position 128,026,982 of record NC_091058.1, on the reverse strand, counting down.
GGTCCTCGAATTATGCCGGGGAGGTCCACGGGTTATGTCGAGAAATTCATCGGGTTATGCCGAAAAAGGTCCTCGGATTATGCCGGGGATCAACTAGGGAGTGAAACCCTATAATGGAAAAGACTACTAGGTTATGCTGGAAGCGACTAAGGAATGAGATCCTATGATGGGAAAACACAGCTAGAGATTTGGGACCTTAGGCTACCATGATTTTGAATTTTTCTTTTTTTTTTCATTTTCATCAATTTTTTTTCTCTCCTTTTTTTTCATTTTCATCATTTTTCTTCTCTTTTTATTTTATTTTATTTTCATCATTATTTCATAGAATGAGTAAATACGGGAAATAATTTTGGAGGAGACTTCCCTTTTTTGGGTTGTTGCTGCAATCTGTTTCTAGCCCTTGCGTAGTTTCTTCTTGGTAGCACCTGCTTCTTGCAAGGTTGCTTCTGGATTGCACCTGTTTCTTTTTTTTTTCAACAAAGAAACATTTATCAGTTTGAAATGGTGGTTGGTTTTGTGGCCTTGATTATTTCAACCACTTGATCTCGGCGTCTTTCATCTGCAACTGGTTTTTTCTTGAATACCGATTGCATTTCTGACCCTCAAGAAAACTCTAGTTTTTCCAGACTTTGCCATGATGATTGGTCGGTGAGACTCAACCTTTTTGACTTTATTTTGCCTCTGTAGGCCTTTCCCTTCTAACTTGTTGTTTTTCTTTCTTTTTTTTTCTTCTCTTTTTTTTTAACAAAAAACTTCAGAGCATTGGGGAATTTTTGGCTCCTCAAACTTTGTCGCAACGGCTAGTCGCGTGGGACTTGACCTTTTTTAACTTCTTTTCGCCTTCATAGGCCTTTCATTTCTGGATTCTTTCTTCCAACTTCAATTTCAGAGCGTTTGGGGGCACCTTGGCTTTTCAAACCTTTTGCCAAGACGGTTAGACACGTGGGACTCAACCTTTTTAACTTCATTTCACCTTTATGGGCATTTCAATTTGATTTTCTCCTTCCAAGAGTTTTGGTTTCGAATCATCGGCCGCCCTGGCCAGTCGAGGTCGACTTGACGCCCCTCCCGAGGTTGGGTGCCTTTTTGCATATTAGCTTGTATCAAATGAGAAACCTGTAAATTAGTCTTGTCATCCTTTCTTTGTCTTAGTTTTGGAACAGAGTTAGACCGAAAGGGATTCAAAGGAAAAATAAACAATGGAATGGAGAATGAGTTTAATCAAGATGTGTCCCTTTCGGGAAAAGGAAAGAACGACTTATCTAGAGTACATGCGGACTTCAATGAACATAACATGAATTTTGGATTGGATGCCTGATCTGTGTAAACCGTCCGAGTCTCAGAAATTTATCACAACTTTTGCCTCAAAAATCGAGAAACCTTGCTAGGACTCTGTCGATGCCGATGGCTGTGAGGATCTTCTTTTCGATCAGTGGTACCCTTTGCGGGTTTTCACTAGCTGACCACTCTCATTTCTCTTCTCACCATCGCCTTATAGTGCTCTTTGCGAGTTTTCACTAACAAGACGCTCTCATTTCTAGTTTCTCTGTTTACTGTCGTCTCACGGTGCCCGTGTAGTTTTTCACCAATAAGACTCTCTCATTTTTCAATCTCTCATTTGGTTGCATCATATCCAAGTAATTGTATCCTCCCATTTTGAACCTCTTTGCCGATTGATCAGAAGGACTTGAACAGGATTTGGGTAAAAAGGATTTGGATTGAGTTACAACTTTGGAACCTTTCGGGTGAAACCATCGCCGAACCATTATAACATCTACCCCAGTTTCACTTTTGGGGGAATTTGAATTTTTGTTTTGGTGTGACGAAACCCTAGAGAGAGGCTGCCTACGTATCCTTTTGGAATCAAGTCGAACGTAGTTCAGGAAAACTTTTGTTTTTCTTTTGTTGTTTTGTTTTCTCTTCCTTTTTCCTTTCCTTTTCCCCTTTTTCGTTTTTTTTCATTCCATTTTCTTTGTCTTTTCTTCCTTTTTTTTTATTTTTCTTCTCGTTTCATCATTTTTTTTTCATTTTTCATTCATCATTTTTTAATAATAACTTCCAGGTTCCAAAGAGGGTAATCAAAGAGGGGTAACCGACTCAAAGGGTTGAATATTTGGATAGTGAGAAAGAAAGCCTTCTTCATCCCAACCAGAGAACATTAATGCTATATAGAGGATCCAACATAATGCCTTTTGACTGCATTTGCATTGACAGTTGTTTCAGGGACATTTCCTTCGATGTGTCCCAAGTACATCGCACTCTTTTGGAAGTACTCTTGTTGCAATGTATGGACCTTTCCAATCTGGAACCAATTTTCCTTCAGCTGTTCCAACTCTTTGTTTTATTTCTTTAAACTTATCTTAATGACAATCTAATTCTTGATTCATTATTTTGAGGTCTGACAGCGTTTCAAGATCCGAGTATGAAGTCCGCAAGCACGTCATGTTATTGAAATCTGCATTTAACAGAACTGAAAAGAGAATTAGAAAAGTGACAAGATTAAGAAAAGAGACATTCCTGGACAGTGAAATATTAATTTCATTTGATTTTTGATTTTTTTTGAATTTTAAAAGAAATAAGGGTTTACATCAGAAAGTAAGACAATAAAGTAAAATATCCAGATCACAACATGAGATAATTCAGATGTAGAAAGAATAGCAAGACTGGCTACCGAGACTCCCGTCTGATGGGGAACTTTCAGGCTTGGCGATCGTTTTTCGGCTTTTCTTCTGTTTCGGCAAGGCTGCAATAGCCTTCAGTGCCGGATCAAATTCCTCATCTTCACAAATCATTCCGACTATTGGCTTAGTGTTGTGAGCAGGCAACAAATTGTTCATCACATCAAGAGTTTCTTCATCTTGAAAAACAATTCTTTCGGCCTCAATCAAATCTTCAACTTCCCTTTTGAGGGTCCAACAGTCCTCTATATTGTGTCCTACTGCTTTAGAGTGGTATCACATCTTGTATCAGCTCGGTGCACTGGGGATTCGGGGTTCGGCCGGTTCGGGGCCACTAGCTGCAATAGATTAAGCCTGATTAGCTTTTGGAACAAGCTTGAATACGATTCGCCAATAGGGATAAACTGATTCTTTCTGAAAGGCTCTTTTGGGCAAGGACTGTATTGGGGATCATTTGGTTGAGGATTATATGAAGCTTGGTAAGGATGGGCATTTTTGGGAGGTAGAGCTCGGTTTTGTGCATAATATTATGGCCGCGGGTAATGTTGCGCGTTCATCACCGCATAGGGAGGCGGTGCCACGGCATAAACAGCATCTTGAAAGGGATAATAGTGTGGTGGAACCATATGAGGCACATATGATGGGCTGAATGACCTTTGGGCCCCCCTCGAGCTGGAAGCCATCATGGATCCTTCTTCTCTCCCGTTTCCATTTATCAAACCCTCTGAACCATTTTGAACATCTGGTGATATGGCTTTAAAAGCAGCATGACTCAAGATTCGGCCCGTTTTTAAACCGTTTTCAACCATTTCCCAAATTTTGATAGCCTCAGCGAATGGCTTACCCACAGCAGACATCATGTTCTAGAAGTAGTCAGCCTCTTGGGCCTGCAGAAAGACCGTGACCATTTCAATTTCGTCCATTGGAAGCTTTACCCTGGCAGCTTGCTCACGCCATTTGACAACATATTCGCGAAAGCTTTCCGCGGTTTTCTTTGTCAAACTGGACAAGGAGTTTCTATAGAGAGTGATGTCCACATTATATTGGAACTGGCGGCAAAAATCTTGAGCCATATCGTCCCACATATTCCAATAAGTAATTTCTTGATCCGTATACCACTCAGAAGCAATTCCGGAGAGGCTTTCCCCAAAATAGGCCATTAGCAACTCCTCTTTTCCACCTGCACCCCTCAGCTGGTTACAATATCATTTCAAATGAGCGACCGGGTCTCCGTGCCTGTCATACTTTTCAAATTTTGGCATCTTGAAGCCAGCTGGAAAGTGGACATGGGGAACCATACAGAGGTCAGAGTATGAGACACTCTTTTGGCCACTCAGATCTTGCATGTTTGTTTAGGATTTGTTCCAGGCTCTTCATCTTTCGAGCATTTCCTCTTGCTCGGGATTTTTCACAACCTTTTCTTGCTCTACCGAGAGATCATATTGCGGAGGTTGAGTGAAAGAGTACGGGGTCACATATGTTATTTCTGGTTGAAGCTGTGGACCCTGAAAGATGAACATTGGAGGTGGTGCCCTTGAAGCCGGTGCTTGGGGGCGAACCACAAAAGGCATGCCAGGATCATTGGAGGGCATTGGAGGGTGCCGCATGGGATGAGCGGGTTGGGCATATGGGCGTTGGTAACCTCACCTGACCTAGGAATCAATTCAGGGAATCCATGGATTGCACTTGGCTGTTCCCTACCATTAGACCAGGCATCCCACATTTCCAATATGCGGAGACGCAACATCTTATTCTCTTCAGCAGCTGCTGATTCTAGCTTGCTAGGCTATCCTCAAGACTGATGATTGGTAGATTGCTTGAGGAGGCCATCTGTGCCTTTGGATCTTGTGAAGGAGGGGAGGCTAGACTACCAACAAAACCAACCACCAAAACCTGACTAAGTTGCACACCCAACAACCTTGTTAGTTTTGAGACGCTTAACAGATAGGAAATCGCACATTTGGATGCAATGCACCTAAACAGTTAAACGTTTCTACCATGTGTTTGAACGGTTGCATGGTTCATCCCAGCCTTAACTAACTCTCTTTTTCACTTAATATCTCTTTTCTTTTATTTCTACTTATTTTTAATCACTCTTGATTTTTTTTCATTTCATTTCTATCGCTCTTTATTTTTGGCACTCTTCTTTTTCTCCTTTTTTCAGTTTATTTTATGGCTATAATCGAATCCGATGGGGATTGCCTACGTATCATGACGCATGAATCAGATCTTTGCGTAGTTTAGGGAGATCGAGAATAGAGTGAATAAATTAACTCTTTTTTGGGAATTTTTGAAAGAAATGCTTTAAAAGAAAAAAAGGAAATATTTTTTTTTATTTTTGATTTTGACTCTGTTTGTTTTTTTTTTTTGAAAGAAAGACTTCTAAAAATTCCTTTTCTTTTGATTTGAACTTTGAGGAATTTCAAAAGTTAAAGGAAGATATTTTTGTTTGAATTTTCAATTGTTTACTCTTTTTCTAAAGAATAAAGAAAAAAATATTTTTTGGATTTTGGATGTTGCCTCTTAATTTTTGAAAGAGGGACTTTTAGGAAATTATTTTGGATTGCTAAGTTTTTTTTATTTACAAAAGTACTTCTAAGGAAAAGTGAAAATATTTTTGAACATCACTTTTTCAAAAATTTTATGTACATTTACAAAAGAAAGACTTCTACAAAATAAAAGAATATTTTTGGATTTTTGTTTCTGATTTTTTTTTGAATTTTTGGGAAAAATATTTCAAAATAAAATAAACCCGTATTTTGAATTTTGATTTTTGATTGATTTTTATTTTTATTTCTTTTTCCATATGAAAGACTTCAGAAAGAAGGAAACTACTTTTTTTTTAGTTTAAAAACTTCTTCTTTTTTCTTGAATTTTCTAAGGAAAGATTTCAAAAGAAGGAACTAAAGAAAAATATTTTTGGATTTTTGAAAATTGGGTCGGAACCGATGAGGTTTGCCTACGTATCTCACATCTGGTGAGAATCAGACCCGCTTAGTTCCGTCACTTTTGACGGAACAGGAAAAGCATGGCACTTGAAAATTTTGGCTCATTTTGAAATGACTTTTCTTTTTTCTTGTTTTTTTCTCCAGAATTTAGGAAGAGTTTATAGGATTTTCAAGTACCTACCCCACTCTTGGTTTTTCTCTTGATTTTCTTTTCCTAGCCGGTCAACATGCAAGCCGAAACAAATAAATGTTCACATAGCACGTAGGATGAATTAGGATGGTCTGTAATTTTGGGTACACCTGTCCTAGACAGATCCAACCCCTGTGTTGAGTCCCCAAGGTTAAATGCACATGATGCAAACAAATGTTCCTACTAGGGATTCGATATGAGGTTATGTTATTCTACGTTTAAACCTAGGGTTGTGTTCTAAACCTGGCTTACCCTAGCGGACAAACTCGAGTCGAGGAGGGGGCAACGTACCGGGAGCACGAAAGTCTGCCCGACCTTGTTGCTTGCCCAGCCCCATTCTATTTGGTATAACTCTAACAGAAAAATGGACCACACGAACGTGAGTACCGTTTTTTAGAAGACTCAGAAGGGAGGCTTAAGAAGACATTTATATACAGTTCAAGTAATATCAAAGCGGTAAATAAATGGCATTTAGCACATTAGGTACACAAAATGCAGTAATATCAACAATAAATAAGGCCAAGTAAGAATCACGTTAACAAACTCGAATTCGTGAACCCTGAACCAAAAGTTCTGGGTTCTCATCCCCAGCAGAGTCGCCAGAGCTGTCACACCTCCTTTTTTACCACCCGAAAGGGATATAAGGGAGTTTATCCAATTAAAGTGGCATTATTCGAAATGGAATTATTTTATTTATTTTTAGAGTCGCCACTTGGAATAATTTATGGTGTCCCAAGTCACCGGTTTATTTTAAAATCCCAAATCGAGGAAAATTGACTTTATTTAAAAGTCTGCAAACCAAAAATTCTAAGTAAAGAATTTTGTTAACCCGGGAGAAGGTGTTAGGTATTCACGGGTTCCGTGGCTTAGGTTGTCTAATTACTTATTTTAGAACCTACGTGTATTTACCTTTTACCGATTTTAATTACTTGATTATTCGTAATTAAAGAATTGAGTTACGCATACGCATACTCTTTTCTTTTGACGCGACGAAAATCATGTCACGCGAACGTGTCCGTAATTAATAATGCTTTGTTTATTTTATTAAGAAAAATTTGGTTGAAGTTGTGCGAACGCATCCCTCAAGTTATTTTTTTAGAATTAAATTTGCAATTATGTTACACGAACGTATACATAATTACAATAATAGTCTATATCGGGCCTAAAGTAAACTACGAGTGTTCAAGGGTGTCTTCTATACTAAGTTAATATTAATGCGAGGGCCATAGCTTATGGATTTTTATTTATGTATGACACACCTCGATTTATTTTACAAGGTTTGTACTCAATTAAAGCAAACTACAGATGTTCATGATTATTTTCCCAAATTTGAGATTATTGTAGAATCTTGATGTATGGAATATGGAGTTGTTGAGAATCATTAGCTCTTATTAACAAGTTATTTACAACTTTGCAAGTTCTTACTATTCTATCTATTTACAAGATTCGGCCCCAGTCCGTCATTTATGACTTTGGCCCAATTGTTCCTGAAGTTGAAACATCATTTTAACACTTATTCACGACCATTCTCAATCAAAGAATTCAAAAGTTAATTTTCAAAGATATTAATTAATAAAGGACAATCACCAATGAACTAATTTGTCTACTCACCTTAGCTTCATCAATCAGTTAAAATGACACATAAAGAGAACTCAATAACAATCATTCAAAACAAAAAAAAATCGTTATCCAAGCAGAGTAGAGAAACTTAATGTACTATGACTATCATGAAACAACGTTCAAAACATTTCATTCAAGCATTAGATGAGGAGCCTTTTTTTTTTGCACTTTGTACAGGTGGATTACAAATCACAAAAGAAAAGAACTTATAGCACTTTATTACAATCAACACCAAGCCTGCGCCCAATTGAATTTGCAAGGACATTCACATGTTCATTTTTTAAAATGCTAAGCATATCCGAGCTACTTCTTAATTACATGATCCGACCTTTCCTTTTCAACTGCGTGACATTCAAACATGATAGCACGAAATCCAGAATGAAGGGACAACAACATGCTTTCAAGGAATTTCCAAATATATTGAGAAAGCATGTCTTCATATTAAGCAGGCTATTGACATAAATTTATCAGTCATAACATACACTGAATAAACAAGGCAACCTTTACATACAGAGACTTCAACGTCAAGCCTCATAACATACACCAAATAATGGTGTTCAGCAACAGATTTCCAAGCAGAAAAGTAGCAGAGTTGCTTCACCATTTAAGACATTTCCCAAATGATACATAAAAACACATCTATTGCACACATAGGATGGCCAAAATTGAAATTTAGGCAGATGCACAAAATTAAACAAAAGACTTAACAGATCTGAATCATTTAGTGAAAAGCAATATAGGTAGGTGTAGAGCTTACCTAATTAAGCTTAGATAACCACAATTAAGAGCCTAAACCAGGCTGAAAACATATATGATTTGGAGCTCAGCCACAAATTGAAAGGAAAACAGCAACAAAAGCAATGAATCCAGCCGAATCCACCATGAATTTCAAACCCAAAATGGCAGTTTCGACAGCGACAAGGTCGTTCAATCTAAATCCATTTTTTGAACAGAATCCGAAATGTGATGACCCAAAAGGTCATCACCTATTTTTAAAATGAATTCTATGTTCCGAGGCCTTAAAAACCTCTTTCAATATCACCTCGATTTGCTTGCGTAGTTCGGGCGTGTAGCTGAAAAGCTATTATGTGAAAATTGAGAAAAATGATAAATTTTGACTATTAAATGAATTAAGTTGACATCGGTCAACAATTTGGTAAATAGACCCGGATCCGTGATTTGACGGTCCTAGAGGGTCCGTAAGAAAATATGGGACTTGGGCGTATGCCCGGAATCGAATTCCGAGGTCCCAAGCCCGAGAAATAAATTTTTTAAAAGAAAATTGTTTTCTGAAATTATTTATGAGATTTGGAAATGAATTTTGATTAAAACTTGATAGTATTGGGCCCGTATTTTGGTTCCAGTGCCCGGTACAAGTCTTATATATGATTTAAGATAAGTCTGTGAAGTTTTTGGTAAGAAACGGACTTGAAACGACGTGAAACGGATCGTTTTTGAGAAAAATTGGAAATTTGAAGTTCTTAAGAAAATTTCATGATTTTGATGCTAAATTCATAGTTGTTGATGTTATTTTAGTGATTTGAATGCACGAGCGAGTCCGTATGATGTTTTTAGGTGGTGTGCATGTTTGGTTTGGAGCCCTGAGGGCTCGGGTGAGTTTTGGATAAGCCACGAGGTGGATTTTGGACTTGAGGAATTGCAGATTTTTAGTTGTTGCATTGCAGGCCTGCAGGCTTCGCATTTGTGAAGCCTGGCTCGCAAATGCGAGATCGCAATTGTGAGAGGCATGTCGCAAATGCAAAAGAAGCCCAGACCAAACCATCCTCGCAATTGCAAGGATTCCATCGCAAATGTGATGCCTCCCTTCCTAGCCAGTAGTCGCAAATGCGACCCTACCTTCGCAATTCCCAACTCACATGTTGTTCCCAATTCCCAACTTAGCAGAGGTCGGGGTTCGCAATTGCGAACCCTGTTCGCATTTCCCATACCTGCGACTTGCAATTTTTATACTTAGCCGAAAATCAACCATTTTTTACATCTTTTCAAAACATAAACTCCCTAGGGCGATTTTTCAAGAACAACTCTTCTTCCAAATCAATTGTAAGTTAATTTTAACTTGTTTCCTTCAATCATTAACATCCTTTAAAATGATTTCAAATCAAAATCAATGATTTGCATGGGGGAAATTGGGTGTTTTGGGTAGAACCTAGGTTTTTTAAAAATTGGGGATTTGGACCTCGATTTGAGGTCCGATTTCAAAACAAATTATATATTTGGGTTCGTGTGTGAATGGTAATCGGGTTTTGGTTGGAATCTCAGGTTTTAACCATGTGGGCCCGGGGTGATTTTTGACTTTATGGGTAAAACTTTGGAAAACTCATTTTCATGCATTGGAGTTGATTCATTTAGCGTTTATTGATGTAATTAACTAACTTGTGACTAGATACGAGCGAATTAGTGGTGGAATCAAGGGGTAAAGCGATAATTGAGACGTGAATTGTGTTCGTGGCATCGAGTTAAGTGTTTGGTCTAACCTTAGCTTGAGGGATTAGGAGTCGAGTCCTATTTGCTATGTGGTGTTTGTCGAGTACGATGTATAGGTATGGTGATGAGTATATATACGGTGGTGTCAAGCATATTCGTGAGTCTTATACTGTGATTTTTATGACTTCATTGCATTGTTCATGTTTTGGTGATGATTTCTATTGCTGGCAAAGTTTGTGGAAGTAATTGTGGTATTTGAATATTGAGGAGTGTTGGCTCAAGTCATATAATGAAATGTGAAAGTGTAAGAGGTAAATTAAACTCTATTAGAGCATTGGCTCAAGTTGTAAAGTGAAAGTGAAAAAGAGAAAATAATGTCTCTCTTGCCGGGATATTGTTGCTTTTCATGTTATCTCCCTTGCCGGGATGTTGTTGTTGAATTATTGTTCCCTTGCCGGGACTTGTTGTTGAATTATAGTTCCCTTTCCAGGATTCTTATTGTAGTTTCATTTATTTCTTTGCCTTATTGTTTGTGATTGTTGTTTGGGTGAGGAAGAGAGTTAAAAGCATGAAGGGTGATGCCGTATATTGTTTGGTGAGAAAGTGATAAAGCACGAAGGGTGATGCCGTGTATGATTTGTGGGAAAGAGTGTAAAGCACGAAAGGTGATGTCGTGCCGCACAATATACCATTCTGTGCCAATTATACTGATTATATGGTGAGGACAAGAGTAAAAGCACAAAGGGTGATGCCGTGCACATTTTCATTACTTGATTATTTTGGTGAGGACGAGAGTAAAAGCACGAAGGGTGATGTCGTGCACTTATTGATTTCTGGTTCTTTGTTGTTATCCGAGATTTATTGTTTCCTTCAATTTCCTGCTGTCTTTCTATTCTGAATTGATATCTCCCCCGCAACATGCTACCCCTCCCATATTTGACTGTTTATTTCTGTTCTTCTTTTCCGCTGTATATAGTCGAATTTCATTGGTTTATGTGGTAGTCTGGTCCTAGCCTCGTCACTACTTTGCCGAGGTTAGGCTAGGCACTTACCAGCACATGGGGTCAGTTGTGCTGATACTACACTCTGCACTATGTGCAGATCCCGGAGTAGCTTTTGGACCGTGGATTGGGTGGCTACCTTCAGTCCACGCGGAGATCCAAGGTAGACCTACAGGCGTTCGTAGGCCTTGTCATCTCCTCTATCCTTTATTTCATGTTTCATTTTTTTTATTCGGAAACAGTGTATCTTTATTTTCAGACATTGTATTTAGCACTCTTAGATCATCTGTGGTACTATGACACCAGTCCTGGGTGATTAAGGCTTAAACAGTTGTATTAGATTCATATTTCAGATATTTATACTACTTTTCTTCTGCTTAATGAAATTTTCGCTATTTTTCACATTATTGCTTTATAAATGCTAAAAGGGTGTGATGACCCGGCTAGTCGTCTCATGAGTTACCACTCCGTTTTCCTTATTTCTGCTTTGTTATGCTTTATTTATCCGTGTTATGTGGTATCAGGTTGGTCGGATCGAGTTCAGAAAGGATTTGGTAAGGTTTGAGACACTTAGTCTCTTTAGAGTGAATTTAAGTTGGAAAAGTCAATCGGATGTTGACTTATGTGTTAGAGGGCTCGAATATGAGTTCTGATGGTTTGGTTAGCTTCGGCAGGTGATTTGTGGCTTAAGAGTGCGATCGAAATTAATTTTGGAGGTCCGTAGCAGATTTAGGCTTGAATTGACGAAGTTGATATTTTGGCGATTTCCGGTTGGTAGGCGATATGTTGATATAGGGGTCGGAATAGAATTCTGAGAGTTGCAGTAGTTCCGTTGTATCATTTGGGATGTGTGTGCAAAATTTTAGGTCTTTTGGACGTGGTTGGTTGGGTTTTTGATCAAAAGCGAAATTTGGAAGATTTCAGCAAATTTGGCTTGAACCGATGTGTTTTGGGTGAATTGATGTTGTTTGAGGTATTTTGATGATTGGAACAAGTTTGAATAAGGTATTGGGATATTTTTGTGATTTTGGTTGAGGTCTCGGGGGCCTCGGGGTGATTTCGGATGGTTAACGGAGAAGTTTGGAATTTGTTGCAGCTGTTGAATTGCTGCTTCTGGTATTTTCGCACCTGCGGTTTGGCGGCCGCAGGAGCGGCGCCGCACGTGCGGAAGAGGAGCCGCAGAAGCGGATTGTTGAGGATTTTCCAGGAACTGCAGATGTTGTGTGGGACAGCACCTGCGGAGTCGCAAATGCGATTTCGAGCTCTTAAGTGATTTCCGCAAAAGCGGAGGATAGACCGCATAAGCGGTACTGCAGATGCGGAAAGGTCTGGGCAGAACATAAAAGTTATTTCATTTCGCGAATTTGGGCTATTTCACCATTTTTGACTTCGGCTTGGGATCTTTTTGGGCGATTTGAAAGAGGGATTTCAAGGAAACTTTACTGAGGTAAGGGAGTTGGACTTAAAACTCATTCCTATGCTATTACTTCTCGGATTAGAGCTAGAAATTATGGAAATTAAGGGTGAAATTTGGGGAAGTTAGGGCTTAGAATTTGGAGACCTATGATTGAGGATTTGATGGACCATTTGAGGTCGGATTTCTGAACTTTTGATATGTATGATATCGTGGGGAGATAAGGAATCTATTGGTGTAAACATTATTGAATTCCGAGACGTGTGTCCGGGGATCGGGTTTTGGTAATTTCGGGATTTGTGTCGTATTTTGATTATTTTGCTTGGGCATTTGTTCCCTTAGCATATTTTGACGTTCTCGTTCTGATTTTGGATAGATTCGACGCGCGTGGAGGCCGATTTGAGGGTCAAAGGCACCGCGAGCTAGAGATTTGACCGCTTCGAGGTGAGTAATGATTGTAAATAATGTTCTGAGGGTTTGAAACCCTGGATTGCACACCGTAGTGTTATATTGAGGTGAGGCACACGCTTGATGACGAGCGTAGGGTCGTGCACTATTGGAGATTATGACTTGGTCTGTCCCGATTGATGATTTTACCGTGTATTTGATTGAAAACTATTTGCTATCATTGTTATTTGGGCTGAATGCCATATTTGGTCCTAGTGCCAACTATTTGAACCCTTCGGGGATTTTTATTGATCTTTCCTCACTGTTTTGACTTTATACTTGAGCTCAGTCATGTTATTTTCCACTATTTTACTACTCAGCCGTGTTTACTCAGCTTTAAGACTTAAATGATATCTCAAATGATGTTTGGGCTGAGAAACACTGTTTTACTATTGCCTGAGGGGCTTGTGAGGATTTTTGACTGAGTAAGGCTGAGGGCCTATATTGTGAGGAAACACTGATACTGATTTGAGGCCGAGGGCTTGAGATATGTACGCCACGAGGTGACTTGATTGATATGAGGCCGAGGGCCTAGATTTGATGCCACGAGATGGCTTGTTATTGTGCTTGGTCCGTAACGGGCCCCTCCAAGAGTCTACACACCCCCAGTGAGCGCGGGTACCCATTGTGATGTGATATTGAGCTCGAGGGGCTGTATTATTCAGAGATGTTGCCCGAGGGGCGGATGTGGTGATATTGTGCCCAAGGGGCAAACTACTATTCATTTACTTTACCATAACTACCTGTCAATTACTTGTTTACTTGTTTAAAGAGGATTTTACTTGACTTTTCACTGTTTTACTGCTTTTAAATGGTTTTACTGCTTCATTATAGAATGCCTTGTGCCTTACGTGTTTTCTTACTTTTAGTCATTATTTACATTTGTTACTCACTGAGTTGGAGCACTCACTTTACTCCCTGCCCCCTGTGTGCAGATTCAGGCGTAGCTGGTTCCGCTCCTGAGTGCTAATTCCTTCAGCTTCAGGCGGGCTTTCGGAGATTACGAGGTAGCTGTTGACGTCCGCAGCCCCATGTCTCTACTCCTTTATCGCTTCTATTTCCTTTTAGACAGTTGTACTAGTTATGGATTTAGCAGAATTGTATTATGACTTATACATGCTCATGACTAGTGACACCCTGGTTAGGGTTGTGTATGGGTGTTCTTCCGCGTATTTGTGTTATTATTGGTTATTTCATATTTATTCTTATCATTTTTAGACTGTTCTTAAATGCTTGTTTGTTAATAATTGGAAAATATGAAGTGTCGGCTGGCCTTGTCTTCATAAGAGGTGTCATCACGACCGGGTTCGGGTTAGGGTCGTGACAAGTTAGTATTAGAATCTAGATTACATAGGTCTCCCGAGTCCTGAGCAGGTTTAGTAGAGTCTCGCGGATCAGTACGAAAACGTCTGTATTTATCCTCGAGAGGCTGCAGAACCTTTAGGAAAAACTTTATATTCTTGAAATTCATGTTGTGCGGACTTGTTGATCCGAGTACTAAACTTCTGTTATTCTATTCTCTCATAGATGGTGAGGAAACGCACTACCGGACATGGTGGACGACCACCAGTGCCACCAGCTGTGGCCACCAGAGGCCGAGGACGTGGTCATGGTCGTGGTAGAGGCAGAGTAGTGAGGGCAGTACCTGTATATCCACCAGCTGCCCCAGTTCATGATCAGGTCCCAGCTATGGATGCTCCAGCAGCACCAGCTCAGGCACCAGTTGTGCCCATCATGATTTCGGGTCTTTAGGAGGCCTTGGCTCAGATCTTATCAGTTTGCACTGGCCTAGCTCAGGCGATTTTAGCCACTACAGCCGCAGCTACTTCTCAGGCTGAGTGAGGCAATCAGACTCCCGCTGCTCGCACACCTGAGTAGGTCGTGTAGGGACTTTAGACGTCAGTGGCGCACCCAGCCCAGCCGGTTGCAACTGCTCAGGACTATGTAGTTCCTGCCATGCTAGAGGATGAGCAACGTAGGTTGGAGAGGTTTGGTAGACTTCAGCCTCTGTCATTCAGTGGTGCAAAGGGCGAGGATGCCCAGGATTTTCTTGACAAGTGTCAGAGGATGATTTATACAGTAGGTATTCTGGAGACCAGCGGGGTCGCCTTCACTACTTATCAGTTTTCAGAAGCTGCTTTCACTTGGTAGGAGGATTTTGAGAGGTGTAGTCCTGTTGGTGCATCACCTCTTACCTGGCAGCAGTTTTCCATTCTCTTTCTAGAGAAGTATGTGCCGCAGTCTCGCAGAGAGAAGCTACGTAGGCAGTTTGAGTGGTTGCGTCAGGAAGAGATGACTGTGTCGCAGTATAAGTTGAGGTTCTCTGAGTTGTCTCATAATACCATCTGGTTGGTCCCGATAGATAGAGCGAGGATTAGGAGGTTTACTGATGGTCTTACTTATCAGCTCCGTATTCTCATGACTAGGGAGAGGGTGACTGGTGCTACTTTCAAGGAGATTGTGGATATCGCCCGTAAGATTGAGTCTGTTCGTCGCCAAGAGCGAGAAGAGAGGGAGGCCTCGAGGATCTGGCAGTTATAGTGGTGCTCCTTTGAGGGGTCAGTTTCAGCACGGCAGAGGCCGTTCATTCAGGTCTGCTCAGCCAGCTCGCCCAGGTTATCGTGGGGAGTCTTCGGGTGATGGTTGTCATAGTTCTCAGCAGGGCCAGTCGTCACTTAGTGCCCTTCCAGCTCAGAGTTCGACCCGTGCTCCATCAGCTCAGGGCTCTTCTATGCCGAGTGCATCTGCTAGTCACTCCGGTGCGAGGGGTTCCCTTCAGTCCCCTTATTCAGCACCTGGGAGTTGTTATGAGTGTGGCGAGATGGGTCAAATGTGGAGGCAGTGTCCTCATCATTTTGCCAGTTCATCTCAGCGCCAGTTGCTTCATCACCACCCGCCCAACCAGCTAGGGGTGGGGGTCAGTCAGCCAGGGGTCGCCCTAGATAGGGAGGTCGATCAGGGAGTGGTCAGGCCCATTTCTATACACTTCCGAGTAGACCCGATGCTATTGCTTCAAATATTGTCATTACACGTATTGGTTTAGTCTACCATAGAGATTCCTCTGTATTATTTGATCCCGGTTCCACCTTTTTTTATGTGTCATCATACTTTGCTCATTATTTGGGTACGCCCCGTGAGTTTCTTGCTTCACCTGTTTATGTATCTACCCAGTGGGCGATACTGTTGTTGTAGACCGTGTGTACTGATCGTGTGTGGTGACTATTAAGGGTCTGAAGACCCGTGTGGATCTTTTATTACTATGTATGGTGGATTTTGATGTCATTTTGGGCATGGATTGGCTATCTCCATATCGTGCTATTCTGGATTGTCATGCTAAGACAGACACGTTGGCTATACCGGGTGTGCCATGGATCAAGTGGAAAGGTGTGACTGATTATGTTTCTAGTAGAGTTATCTCATTCTTGAAAGCCCAACGTATGGTTAGGAAGGGTTTTCTTTCGTATCTAGCCTTTGTGAGGGATGTCGGTGCTGAGACTCCCAGTATTGATTCTGTTGTAGTTGTGAGGGATTTTCCTGATATGTTTCCTGCAGACCTGTCGGGCATGTCTCCGGACAGGGAGATTGATTTTGGTATTGACCTGGTGCCGGGCACTCAGCCCATTTCTATTTTCCCGTATCGTATGGCACCAGCGGATTTAAAGGAATTAAAGAACAGCCTCAGGAACTCTTTGATAAATGGTTCATTCGGCCTAGTGTGTCACCTTGGGCTACGCCGGTTCTATTTGTGAAAAAGAAGGATGGCACTATGAGAATGTACATTGATTATAGGCAATTGAACAATGTAACAATCAGGAACAAGTATCATTTGCCTCGAATTGATGATTTATTCGACCAGCTTCAGGGAGCGAGGGTGTTCTCCAAGATTGATCTCTGTTCAGGTTATCACCAGTTGAAGATCAGGGACTCGGATATTCTTAAGACAGCTTTCAAGACCCGATATGGTGATAATGAGTTCTTGGTGATGTCTTTTGGGCTGACCAATGCCCCAGTAGCGTTCATGCATTTGATGAACAACATGTTCCAGCCTTATCTCGACTTGTTTGTGATAGTCTTCATTGATGATATTCTGGTGTATTCGCGTAGTTAGGAGGAGCACACGGAGCATTTGAGAGTTGTGTTGTAGAGATTGAGGGAAGAGAAACTTTATGCAAAGTTTTCCAAGTGTGATTTTTGGCTTAGTTCAGTGGCTTTCTTGGGGAACGTGGTGTCCAGCGAGGGTATTCAAGTTGATCCGAAGAAGGTAGAGGCAGTTTAGAGTTGGCCCAGACCGTCCTCAGCTACAGAGATTTGCAGCTTTCTTGGTTTGGCGGGCTATTGTCGCCGGTTTGTTTGGGTATTCTCATCTATCGCATCGCCCTTGACCAAGTTGACTCAGAAGGGTACTTCATTTGTATGGTCGAACGAGTGTGAGGAGAGCTTTTAGAAGCTCAAGATAGCTTTGACCACAGCTCCAGTGTTGGTTTTGCCATGAGCTTCAATTTCATATACCATGTATCGTGATGCTTCGAGAGTTGGGATTGGTTGTGTGTTGATGTAGGAGTTTAGAGTTATTGCTTATGTTTCTCATCAATTGAAGCCCCATGAGAAGAACTACCCCATTCATGATTTGGAGTTGGCTGCCATAGTTCACACATTGAAGATTTGGAGGCATTACTTGTATGGCATATCTTGTGAGGTGTTCACTGATCATCACAATCTTCAGCATTTGCTCAAGCAAAAGGATATTAATTTGAGGCAGCGGAGATGGTTGGAGTTGCTTAAGGATTATGATATCACTATATTGTACCATCCGCGAAAGGCCAATATGGTGGCCGATGCCTTGAGCTAAAAGGCAGTGAGTATGGGGAGTTTGGCATATATTCCAGTTGGGGAGAGACCTCTTGCAGTTGATGTTCAGGCCTTGGCCAATCGTTTCGTGAGGTTAGATATTTCGGAGCCTATTCGGGTATTGGCTTGTGTGGTTTCTCGGTCTTCCTTATATGATCGCATATTCTTGTCCGTAAGGACAGAGTTCAGCATGATGATGCTAGAGATGTGACCATTGGAGATGATGGGGTGTTGAAGATGCAGGGCGGAATTTGTGTGCCCAATGTGGATGGGCTTCAGGAGTTGATTCTGGAGGAGGCCCATAGCTAGCGGTATTCCATTCATCCGGGTGCTGCGAAGATGTATCAGGATTTGAGACAACACTATTGGTGGAGAAGAATGAAGAAATATATTGTGGGATTTGTGGCTCGGTGTCTCAATTGCCAGCAGGTGAAATATGAGCATCAGAGACCGGGTGGCTTGCTTCAGCAGATGGTTATTCCCGAGTGGAAGTGGGAAAGGATAACTATGGACTTTGTTGTTGGACTTCCACGGACTTTGAGAAAGTTCTATGATATTTGGGTGATCGTGAATCGGCTGACCAAGTCCGCGCACTTCATTCCTATGTGTACTCCCTATTCTTCAGAGCAATTGGCAGAGATCTATATCCGGGAGATTGTTCGTTTGAATGGTATCCCAGTTTCCATCATTTTAGATAGGGTCACTCAGTTTACTTTGCAGTTTTGGAGGTCTGTGCAGCGAGAGTTGGGTACTCAGGTTGAGCTAAGCACAACTTTTCATCCTCAGACGGACGGGCAGTCCGAGCGTACTATTCAGATATTGGTTGCATGCTTGTGTCATTGATTTCGGAGGGTCATGAGATCAGTTTCTATCTCTTGTAGAATTTGCGTATAACAACAGCTGTCAGTCGAGTATTTAGTTGGCTCCATATGAGGCTTTGTATGGGAGGTAGTGTAGATCTCCAGTTAGTTGGTTTGAGCCCAGTGAGGCTAGGCTATTGGCAACAGACTTAGTGCAGGATGCCTTAGAAAAGGTGAAGGTGATTCAGTAGAGGCTTCGTACAGTGCAATCGAGGTAAAAGAGTTATGCTGACAGGAAGGTTCGAGATGTGTCTTACATGGTTGGCAAGAAGGTTCTGTTGAAGGTTTCACCCATGAAGGGTGTTATGAGATTTGGGAAGAAAGGGAAATTGAGTCTGCGGTTCATTGGGCCTTTTGAGGTGCTTCGGAGGATTGGGGAGGTGGCCTATAAGCTTGCTTTGCCACCCAGCTTGTCGAGTATGCATCCGGTATGTCATGTTTCTATGCTTCGGAAGTATATTGGGGATCCGTCTCATGTTCTAGATTTCAGCATGGTTTAGTTGGATGATGATTTGACCTATGATGTGGAGCCAGTAGCTATTTTGGGTCATCAGGTTTGAAAGTTGAGATCAAATTATATAGCTTCAATGAAAGTGCAGTGGAGAGGTCGGCCCATGGAGGAGACTACCTGGGAGACCGAGCGGGAGATGCGGAGCAGATATCATCACCTATTTGAGGCTTCAGGCATGTTTCTTAATTCATTCGTGGAAGACGTTTGTTTATGTTGGGGAGGATGTGACGATCCGGCCAGTCGCCTCATGAGTTATAACTCTCTTTTCCCTATTTCTGCTTTGTTATGCTTTATTTATCCGTGTTATGTGGTATCGGGTTGGTCGGATCGAGTTCGGAAAAGATTTGGTAAGGTTTGAGACACTTAGTCTCTTTAGAGTGAGTTTAAGTTAGAAAAGTAAACTGGATGTTGACTTATGTGTTAGAGGGATCGGATGTGAGTTCCGATGGTTCGGTTAGCTTCGGAAGGTGATTTGTGGCTTGGGATCTCGATAGGAATGAATTTTGGAGGTCCGTAGTAGATTTAGGCTTGAATTGGCAAAATTGATATTTTGGCGATTTCCGATTGGTAGGCGAGATGTTGATATATGGATCAGAATGGAATTCCGAGAGTTGCAGTAGTTCCGTTGTGTCATTTGGGATATGTGTGCAAAATTTCAGGTCTTTCAGACGTGGTTTGGTTGGGTTTTTGATCAAAAGCGAAATTTGGAAGATTTTAAAAAGTTTGGCTTGAATCCGATGTGTTTTGGGTGATTTGATGTTGTTTGAGGTGTTTTGTGATTGGAACAAGTTTGAATAAGGTATTGAGATATGTTTGTGCTTTTTGTTGAGGTCTCGGGGGCCTCGAGGTGATTTCAGATGGTTAATGGAGAAGTTTGGAATTTGTTGCAGCTGCTGAATTGCTGCTTCTGGTATTTTTGCACCTGCGGTTTGGGGGCCACAGGTGAGGCACTGCACGTGCGGAAGAGGAGCCGCAGAAGCGGATTGTTGAGGATTTTCCAGGAACCGCAGATGCGGTGTGGGACCGCACCTGTGGAGTCGCAGGTGCGGATGGCTTATCCCAGATGCGATTTCGGGCTCTTAAGTGATTTCCGTAGAAGCGGAGGATACACCGCATAAGCAGTACCACAGATGCGGTTAAAGTGCCGCAGATGCGGAAAGGTCTAGGCAGAACATATAAGTTATTTCATTTCGCGAATTTGGGCTATTTCGCCATTTTTTTACTTCGGCTTGGAGCTTTTTGGGCGATTTGAAACAGGAATTTCACGGAAACTTCATTGAGGTAAGGGATTTGGACTTAAAATTCATTCCTATGCTATTATTTCGTGGATTAGAGCTAGAAATTATGGAAATTAAGGGTGAAATTTGGGGAAGCTAGGGCTTAGAATTTGGAGACCTATGATTGAGGATTTGATGGACCATTTGAGGTCAGATATCTGAACTTTTGATATGTATGAACTCGTGGGGAGATAAGGAATCTATTGGTGTAAAAATTATTGAATTTTGAGACGTGGGCCCGAGGGTCGGTTTTGGTAATTTCGAGATTTGTGTCGTATTTTGATTATTTTCGCTTGGGATTTCATTCCCTTAGCATATTTTGACGTTCTCGTTCTGATTTTGGATAGATTCGATGCGCGTGGAGGCCGATTTGAGGGACAAATGTGTCGCGAGCTAGAGATTTGACCGGTTCGAGGTGAGTAATGATTGTAAATAATGTTCTAAGGGTTTGAAACCCTGGATTGCACACCGTAGTGCTATATTGAGGTGAGGCATACGCTTGATGACGAGCGTGGGGTCGTGCACTATTAGGGATTGTGGCGTGGTCCGTCCCGATTGATGCTTTTACTGCGTATTTGATTGAAA
Source organism: Nicotiana sylvestris (assembly GCF_000393655.2). NCBI lineage: Eukaryota > Viridiplantae > Streptophyta > Magnoliopsida > Solanales > Solanaceae > Nicotiana > Nicotiana sylvestris. Next base: position 128,006,158 of record NC_091058.1, on the reverse strand, counting down.
ACTATTTGCTATCATCATTATTTGGACTGTACGCCATATTTGGGCCTAGTGCCAACTATTTGAACCCTTCGGGTATTTTTATTGATATATCCTCACTGTTTTGACTTTATACATGAACTCAGTCATGTTATTTTCCACTATATTACTACTCATCCGTTTTTACTCAGTTTTAAGACGTAAATGATATTTTAAATGATGTTTGGGCTGAGAAACACTGTTTTACTATTGCTCGAGGGGCTTGTGAGAATTTTTGACTGAGTAAGGCCGACGGCCTATATTGTGAGGAAACACTGATACTGATTTGAGGTCGAGGGCCTAAGATTTGTACGTCGCGAGGTGGCTTGATTGATATAAGGCTGAGGGCCTAGATTTGATGTCACGAGATGGCTTGTTATTGCGCTTGGGCCTTAAGGGGTCCCTCCAGGAGTCTGCACACCCCCAGTGAGCGTGGGTACCCATTGTGATATGATATTGAGATCGAGGGGCTGTTATTGTTCTGAGATGTTGCCCGAGGGGCGGATGTGGTGATACTATGCCTGAGGGGCGAACTACTATTCGTTTACTTTACCATAACTACCTGTCAATTATTTGTTTACTTGTTGAAAGAGGATTTTACTTGACTTTTCACTGTTTTACAGCTTCATTATATAATGCCTTGTGCCTTACGTGTTTTCTTACTTTCAGTCGTTATTTACATTTGTTACTCACTGAGTTGGTGTACTCACTTTACTCCTTGCACCGTGTGTGCATATTCAGGCGTAGCTGGTTCTGCTCCCGAGTGTTGATTCCCCTAGCTTCAGGCAGGCTTTTGGAGATTACGAGGTAGCTATTGATGTCCGCAGCCCCGTGTCTCTACTCTTTTATCGCTTCTATTTCCTTTCAGACAGTTGTACTAGTTATGGATTTAGCAGAATTGTATTATGACTTATAGATGCTCATGACTAGTGACACCCCGGTTAGGATTGTGTATGGGTGTCCTTCCGCGTATCTTTGTTATTATCGGTTATTTCAGATTTATTCTTATCATGTTTAGACTGTTCTTAAATGCTTGTCTGTTATTAATTGGAAAATGGGAAGTGTCGGCTGGCCTTGTCTTCACGAGAAGTGTCATCACGACTGGGTCCGGGTTTGGGTCGTGACAAAGGGTATAAAAATGGATAAAGGTAATCTGTTCAGAAATTGGCTTGCCTAGCTCACATTAGTATGCGTCATCACGACTCCCAAAGGTGGAAAATCCGGGCCGTGACACGAAATTGGGAAACAAGTAGATGGAATGTTTCCCTATATTTTTTTCTGATTTCAAAATGGAAACAGAAACTGGAGCGAAGAACTGAGCTCAAACCCTTTTTTTATGGTTTTTGTATTTTTGTTCTAGGAATTGAAAGGAAAATTCTGACATTAATCCAAAACAAAAAAAACATAATCAAGAAGAAACAAAATCCTTTCCCCGTTTTTTCGAATTTCAGTCCCAAAATCCCCTAAATTTTCTCCAAAAATTTCCTAGAATTTTTTCCATCTTCCCCCCGACTGTCCCAATTTCTTCTATGGCTAATTGTGTGTATGTGTTTTTTGAATGGGAATGAAGGGATAGAGCGTGAAGGTGGGAGGGAGGTCTGGTTTCAGCGTGGGACTTTTAGGAATGAAGAGGAAGAAGAAGGGTCTCTCTTGTGTGCCGATTTCCAGGGGTATGGGATCTCCCTTCTTGTTAGGTCTCCTTTTAATATATATATATAGGGTTTTTTTAATTAAAGAGTAGTGGGTTTGGGGTTGATGGGTTCAAGTGTATTTGGGATGCGGTTGGTTCGAATTTGGGCTTGGATCTGGGTTAACTTTGGGAAAGAATTGGGCCAATTTGATACAAAGAATTAACCCAAATTCAAATTAAAACCCCTTTTCTCAATTATCTCTTTTATTCCTTTTCCTTTGTTTTTCTAAAAAATGAGCCATTTTCGTGATTTTTATTTTTAATACAATAATTAATTAACTAATTAATCCTAAAAGTATAAAATAAAAATTTAAATGCAATGCATGGTATTTTTTGGCATTTTGTATGATTTTTAATAAAATTAAACGTGCACAAAAATGCAAACAATTAATAAAACTCTGCGAAAATTCTAAAAAATGGCAAATAATTAAGAAAAAATCTATTTTCTTGGGATTTTATAGGAGCAATTCGTATAGGGCAATAATCACATTCTCACACCAATGATAATATCCCTAGTCAACCCTTTTGAGCCATATACCTTTTTCTTTCAAAAACTACGATACAAGCCTTTGCCCGTTCTAAAAATATCCTCTCTTGGCACCCGATATTTTTTTAGCACAAGGCAAAAGCATAAGTTTGAGGGAGAGACGAGGAATGCAACAAAGTGGTAAAAGGTACAAAATGAAGAAAAAAGGAAAGGCAATGAAAAAGCAAGAAAATAAAAAGGACAAAAAGAATGATCAATGTAGAAAAGAATGAAGGGATTCAATATAAGTAAAGAGATGAAAGGTGTGGAAAGATGAGAAAGGAGAAAAAGGTTTGAAATGAACAAGAAAGAGTGACAGTGTGTCCCTCTAACCCCTTAGAAAAAAGTTAAATGACTAAAAAAGTCAAGAGAATATGTGCCAAAATGAAGCAAAAGAAGTGCTAAAGGGAAGATGGAACCTACTTAGAACAAACATTTCCTACCCTGAACCAAAAGCCTTCATTATATCTCCACAAAAGCCCTATATGATCTTGAGTTGAATGAAGCTTACATTAGTGGTGACTCACATAAGGGGCAAGCTTATTATCACGACCCCAGTTCGCCCTCCGTGAACCATCGGGACGGCACCTAGTCTCTACGACTAGGTAAGCCTAAATTGCGGAAGAGAAACCAAAATTTGCGAAAGTAAAACTATTTAAACCAGAAATAAAGTAATAACAGTGTTTAAATGTGTCGCTCGGCATACACCATGTTTAACTTTATATACCAATACATAAATCCAAGACCTGAAAACCCACGAATCACAAGCTAAGAAGTACTACATAGCTCTAACTCCGGAATGTCTAAATAGAACAAAAAATACAGAAGGGCTAAATACTAAAAAGCAGGAATAGAAAGGGACTCCTCGATCTGTGGACGCGGCAGATATAACTCGAAGTCTCTACAGAGCGCCTCGCCTCAAGGATAGTGAGTCTGAGTAGAGGTACCTGGATCTGCACATGAAAACCATGCGCAGAAAGGGGCATGAGTACACCACAGCGTTACTCAGTAAGTGTCAAGCCTAACATCGGTCGGGTAGTGACGAGGAAGGTCAGGACCCTATTGAGAGTAATATAAAGATAACAGGATAAGACAAGCAGTACAATAACGGAAACAGAGATAAAGACAAAACACAAGGAAGTACTACTCATAACAAGGATGATAACTGAGGATCTCTTGGTATCCTCTATGTTTACAAAGGGATCACTTGGTATCCCGAGGATCTCTGGTATCCTCAATATACGTGCCAGGGATCTCTTGGTATCGCGCACCTCAGTCCAGATTATAAATGCATACAGGGGATCTCCTGGGATGTCGTCCCGTAGTCCCAAATTAAAAACACACAGCAGCAATACAAGAATACTCAATAAATGCTAAATTTCGTACAAAGTAAACAGATAATTCTAGCCTAACATGCTTCACGTAATGCTATTAAGGCAGTTTAAGTAAATAGGCAATTAAGTCAACTAAACATGCTTTTTTCTAAACTAACAACAGGCTAAATTCGCAAGTAGAATAAAATAGGAGAAATGAACTCAATTGAAATACTTAAAGAAAAAAATTGGATTTTCAACAATCAGCTCAAGTACGCACTCGTCACCTCACGTACAAGGCATTTCAATTATCAAATATATTATATGTTAAGGGGAAGGTCCCCCACACAAGGTTAGGCAAGCCACTTACCTCGAACCGGCTCAAATCAACTGGAACCATGCTCTTGCCACGAGTACTCGACTCCAAATGGCCCAAATCTATTCAATTCAATCGCATAATGTAAATAACACTTCAAGTAACTGATTCTACAATTAAATTCTTAGCTAATACGCGAAATTAGGTAAAATGACCAAAACGTCCCTCAGGCCCACGTCTCGGAATCGGGTAAAATTTATAGTTTCAGAATCCTCACACTCTCACGAGTCTAACCATATCAAAATTATCCAAATCCGATGTCAAATCCCCAATCAAAACTCAATTTCTTGGTCTAAGAACTTTTCCCCAATTTTCATACAAATTTTGAAATTAAAGGATGAATTTATGTTTAGATTAATAGGTTATAAGCAAAAAGGAGTCTAGAATCGTTACCCAATCAATATCTCTGAAAATCCTTCAAAATCTCGCTCAAATCTGAGCTCCCAAGCTTAAGTTTTGATAAAAATGGTTAAACCCTCGATTTCGAAATCTTATATCTGCCCAGGTAATTCCTTCTTCGCGACCGCGGTCAAACCCTCGCATTCGCGAAGCACAAAATGACTTTGACCCTTTTTCCTCTTAAGCGATCATGGCCAATACCTCACGAATGCGATGCTTTGAATAGACAGGCCTTTGCGAACGCATTCCACCTATCGCGAATGCGATGCATTAAATCTACTAAAACCCAACCGCTCATTTTCTTCTATGCAAACGCGATACCACCCACGCGAACGCGGTGTACAAACACTTAGCCCTTCGCGAACGCGGTGCCTTCCTCGCGAATGCGAAGGCTTAAGTTTCACTTGCTCAACTGACTCTTCACGAACGCGAGGGCCCAATCGCGAACGCGAAGAGTAAAATTCCTCTGCAACAGCTAAAGAAAATTTGCAACTTTTTACAACTTAAAATGATCCGTTGAGCATCCGAAACACACCTGAGGCCCCCGGGACCTCAACCAAACCTGCCGACCAACCTTAAAACATCATTCAAACTTGTTCCAACCTTCAGAACGCTCAAAACAACATCAAAACACCTATTTTTCATCGAATTTAAGCCTAAGAATTCCAAAAACTCTAAAAATATCTTTTTGATCAAAAAGTCTAGCAAACCTCGTCTGAATGACCTGAAATCTTTTACACACGTCACATTCAACACTACGGAGCTACTCCAACTTCCGAAATTCCATTCCTACCTTCGGATCAAAATCTCACTATCGGACCGGAAACTTCAAAAAATTAACTTTCGGCATTTCAAGCCTAAATTGGCTACGGACCTCCAAAACATAATATGAACACGCCCCTAAACCCGAAATCACCCAACGGAGCTAACGGAACAATCGAATTTCCATTCTGAGATCGTCTTCATAATGTTCCAACTACGGTCAACTTTCCAACACTTAAGCTCTCATATATGGACTAAGTGTCCCAAAACCCTCCGAAACTCGAAACCGAACATCCCGGCAAATCAAAATAGCAGAAATAAACTTGGGGAAAGCATTTAATAGGGTATCGAGGCGTAAATTATTAAGATGACCGGATGGGTCATCACATCCTCCTATACTTAAACATCCATTCGTCCTCGAACGAGCATAGAGACATACATAAAGTAGTGAAAAGATGAGAGTAACTACTCTGCATATCCTGCTCGGTCTCCCAGGTCGCCTCCTCGACCGACTGACCCCGCCACTGAACCTTTACTGATTCAATGTTCTTTGACCTCAACTTTCTAACATGCCTGTCCAATATCTCCACTGGCTCCTCAACATAGGATATATCCTTGTCCAACTAGACTAAACTGAAATCTAGCACGTGCCACAGATCACCGTGATACCAATACCGGATGAACTCCTGCCAAGCTGGGAGGTAAGGCAAGCTCATAAGCAACCTCCCCAGCACGCCTCAATATCTCAAAAGGGCCAATAAATCTCGGACTCAACTTTCCTTTCTTCTCGAATCTCATAACGCCCTTCATAGGCGAAACTCGAAGCAGAACCCGCTCTCCAACCATATAGGAAACATCACGAACCTTCCAGTCCGTGTAACTCTTCTGTATGGACTGGGTTGTACGGAGCCTATCCTGAATCACCTTAACCTTCTCCAAAGCATCCTGAACTAAGTCTGTGCCCAATAATCTAGTCTCACCTGGCTCAAACCAGCCCACCGGGGATCTACACCATCTCCTATATAAAGCCTCATACGCTGCCATCTGAATACTGGACTGATAGATGTTGTTGTAAGTAAACTCTGCCAATGGCAAGAACTGATCCCAAGACCCTCCAAACTCGATCACACACGCACAAAGCTTATCCTTAAGAATCTAAATAGTACGCTTGGACTGTCCGTCCGTCTGAGGGTAAAATGTTGTACTCAACTCCACCCGAGTACCCAACTCATACTGAACGGCCCTCCAGAACTATGATATGAACTGAGTACCTCTGTTTGAAATGATGGACACTGGAATACCATGCAGACGAATAATCTCCCGGATATAAATCTCCGCCAATCGCTCCGAAGAATAAGTAGTACACACAGGAATGAAATGAGCGGACTCCACAATCACCCAAATAGCATCGAACATTCTCAAAGTTCGTGGGAGCCCAACTACAAAGTCCATAGTGATTCGCTCCCACATTCACTCCGAGATCTCTATCTGCTGGAGCAACCTACCCAGTTTCTGGTGCTCATACTTCACCTGCTGACAGTTTAGGCACCTAGCTACAAATCCAATTATATCCTTCTTCATTCGCCTCCACCAGTAGTGCTGCCTCAAATCCTGATACATCTTCACGGCACCCGGATGAATAGAATACTGCGAGCTACGGGCCTCCTCTAGAATCAACTCCCGAAGCCCATCAACATTGGGTACACAAATCCGACCCTACATCCTCAATACCCCATCATCACCAATAGTCACATCTCTGGCATCACCGTGTTGAACCTTGTCCTTGAGGGAAAGCAAATGAGGGTCATCATACTGCCGCTCCCTGATACGATCAATTAAGGAAGAACGAGAAACCACACAAGCTAGAACCCGACTGGGCTCTGAAAGATCCAATCTCATAAACGGACTGGCTAAGGCCTGAATATTCATCGCCATAGGCCTCTCCGATGCTGGTAAATAAGCCAAACTCCCCAAACTCTCTGCTCGGTGACTCAAAGCATCGGCCGCCACATTGGCCTTGCCCGGGTGATACAAAATAGTGATGTCATAGTCCTTCAGCAACTCTAACCACCTCCTCTGGCACAAATTTAGATCCTTTTGCTTGAACAGGTGCTGCAAGCTTCGATGGTCAGTATAAATCTCACAAGGCACAATGTATAAGTAATGGCGCCAAATCTTTAGGGCATGAACAATGGCAGCTAACTCAAGGTCGTGAATAGGGTAGTTCTTCTCATGTATCTTCAACTGTCTGGATGCGTAGGCAATCACCCTACCGTCCTGCATCAACACTGCTCTAAGGCCAATCCTCGAGGCATCATAATAAATCGTATAAGACCCCGAACCTGTAGGAAGTATCAAAATTGAGGTTGTATTCAAAGCTGTCTTGAGCTTCTAAAAGCTCACCTCACACTCCTCTGTCCACTGAACAGAGCACCCTTCTAGGTTAACTTGGTCATAGGGGCTGCAATCGATGAAAACCCCTCCACAAAATGGCGGTAGTAGCCCGCCAAGCCAAGGAAACTACAGATCTCGATAGCTGAGGATGGTCTAGGCCAACTCTGCACGGCCTCTATCTTCTTCGGATCCACCTGAATACCCTTACTCGATACCACGTAGCCTAAGAATGCCACTGAATCCAACCAAAACTCACATTTTGAGAACTTAGCATATAACTTCTCTCTCAGAGTCTGAAGTACAGTCCTCAGGTATTGCTCATGATCTTCCCGACTCCGAGAATACACCAGAATATCATCAATAAAGACAATAATGAAAGAGTCGAGATACGGCCGGAACACACTGTGCCTCAAATGCATAAAGGCTGCTGGGGCATTGGTTAGCCCGAATGACATAACAAGGAACTCGTAATGACCATATCGAGTCCTGAAAGCAGTCTTCGGGATATCTGGCTCCCGAATCTTCAACTAATGGTAACATGAGCGCAAATCGATCTTAGAAAACACCCATGTGCCCTAAAGCTGGTCGAACAGATCATCAATACGAGGCAAAGGATAACGGTTCTTCACTGTAACCTTGTTTAACTAGAGATAATCAATACACATACACATGGAAACATCATTTTTCTTCACAAACAAAATAGGAGCACCCCACGGCGATACACTGGCCAGATAAAACCCTTATCAAGCAATTCCTGTAACTGATCCTTCAACTCCTTCAACTCAGGAGGAGCCATATGATACGGAGGAATAGAAATGGACTGAGTTCCCGGCAACAGATCAATGCCAAAATCAATATCTCTATCAGGCGGCATGCCCGGAAGGTCAGTTGGAAACACATCGGGAAAATCCCGTACTACTGGGACTGAATCAACTAAAAGGGTATCAACACTGACATCTTTCACATAAGCTAAGTACGCATCACACCTCTTCTCAACCATATGCTGAGCCTTAAGGAAAGAAATAACTCTACTGGGAGTGTGATCTAAAGTACCCCTCCACTCAACACGCGGTACACATGGCATAGCCAGTGTCACGGTTTTGGCCTGACAATCAAGAATAGTATAATGGGGTGACAACAAGCCCATGCCCAAGATAATATCAAAATCAACCATGCGGAGTAACATTAAATCAGCTCTAGTCTCAAAACCACTAAGAGCAACCAAACACGACTGATAAATGCGGTCCACAACAAGAGAATCTCCCACAGGAGTAGAAACATAAATAGGGTAACTCAAAGAATCCCGAGGTACACCCAAATGCGGAGCAAAATAAGAAGACACATAAGAGTAAGTGGATCCTGGATCAAATAGAACCGATTCATCTCTGTGACAAACTAGTATAATACCTGTGATGACAGAATCGGAGGCAACAGCCTCGGTACGGGCAGGAAGGGCATAGTATCTGTCCTGGCCTCCCCCTCTAGGGTGACCTCTACCTCCCTGACCTCCACCTCTGGCTAGCTGAGCAGGTGGGGTAGCAACTGGAGCTGTAACCATAGCCTGAGAACTCTGCGGGGCATGTTGTGGCTGAGAAGTCTGTGGAGGTGCACTCCTCCCAAGTCTAGGGAAATCCCTCACCACATGGCATGTGTCACCATACTTGAAACAAGCTCTGGTACGTGGTGGCTATTACTGGCTCATGCTAGGTCTGCTGGACTGGCCTCTAAAAGCACCTTGTGCAGGAGCTGTACTAAAAACCGGACATACATAATAAGGATCCTGAGGCCTAAGAGGAGCTAGAGCACTACTGGCTGCTGGAAGAGCTGAATGAATAGGGAGACTCATATAACCCCTACCATGACGACCTGTTGCTGGGTCACGGGCACCAGAATAATGGCCCGACTCTCGAGACCTCTTGGCCTCCCTCTCCTCTTTCTCCCTAGCATGCATACCCTTAATCCTCCTAGAAATACTCACCACCTGCTGATAAGAAATATTCATCTCTAACTCATGAGCTATGCTAGACCTGATGCTAGGAATAAGGCCCTCAATAAACTGGTGAACTCTCTCGCGAACCGTAGAAATCAAGGCTGGTGTATGCCTAGCCAAACTAGTGTAACAGACAGCATACTCTGAGACAGTCATAGCACCCTGGCACAAATGCTAAAACTCTGCGTGCCATGTGTCCTTGAGGTTTCGAGGAACATACTCTCTCAAGAACAAATCTGAAAACTGAGTCCAAGTCAGTGAAATAGCCTCATCCGGACTATCTAACTCATAAGTGCACCACCACTCATAAGCGGCTCCTCGAAGCTGGAAAGTAGTGAAGGAAACCCCGATCGATCCTAATATACCCATGGTACGGAGAATGCGGTAACTCTCATCTAGAAATCCCAGAGCATCCTCCGATGCTAGACCGTTGAATACAGGAGGCTTGTACCTCTTGAACCTCTCAAGCCTCAGTCGCTCCTCCTCGGAAGCTGCTGCCCTATCCTCGGTCTAAGCTAGCACTGCAGGCGATACAGGAATAACCTCAGGGACCTGCTCAACATGCACTCGCTGCTTAGGAGTGCGGGCGGCGGGAGTCTGTGCTCCTCCCTTGGCCTGACATGTAGCTGTAGCAAGGGAAAGCAACCCTGCTTGAGCTAGAGTGGTGTACATGCTCATGAACTGTGCCAAAGTATCTTGAAGGGCTGGAGTAATGGTAGCAGTGGGCGTGTCTAGTGCCTAGACTCCGGCTGGAATTGCTGGTGGTACCTCAGCAGTAGCTCGCGCAGGTGCTCTGGTTGCACCACGTGTGCGTCCTCGGCCTCTACCCCGGCCTCTAACAGTTGCAGTAGGGGTGCGGGTGCCTGATCATGTCGGGTAGCACATGTCCTCACCATCAGTGAGAGAATAGAAGACAGAATTTTAGAATTGTGATGTCAAATATTGCACGACAAGGAAATCAAATGAAGTGGAATTTTTCCTAATAGTTATATAGCCTCTTGTAGACAAGTATAGACGTCTCTGTACCGATCAGCGAGACTCTAATAAACCGGCTTGTGATCCATGACTCCTATGAACCTAGAGCTTTGATACCAACTTATCACGACCTCGGTTCGCCCTCCGTGAACCATCATGACGGCACCTAGTCTCTACGACTAGGTAAGCCTAAATTGCGGAAGAGAAACCAAAATTTGCGGAAGTAAAACTATTTAAAACAGAAATAAAGTAATAACAGTGTTTAAATGTGCCGCTCGGCATACACCATGTTTAACTCTCAATACCAATACATAAATCCAATACCCGAAAACCCACGAATCACAATCTAAGAAGTACTACATAGCTCTAACTCCGGAATGTCTAAATAGAACAGAAAATACAGAAGGGATAAATACTAAAAAGCAGGAATAGAAATGGACTGCTCGGTCTGCAGATACGGTAGATATACCTCGAAGTCTCTACAGAGTGACTCGCCTCAAGGATAGCGAGTCTGACCAGAGGTACCTGGATCTAAACATGAAAAACATGCACAGAAAGGGATATGAGTACACTACAACATTACTCAGTAAGTGCCAAGCCTAACCTCGGTCCGGTAGTGACGAGGAAGGTCAGGGCCCTACTAAGAGTAAATAAATATAAATATAACAGGATAAGATAAGCAGTACAATAACGGAAACAGAGATAAAGGCAAAACACAAGGAAATACTACTCATAAAAAGGATGATAACCGGGGATCTCTTGGTATATCGAAGATATCTTGGTATCCTCTATGTTTACAAAGGGATCTCTTGGTATCCCGAGGATCTCTTGGTATCCTCAATATATACTAGGGATCTCTTGGTATCCCGAGGATCTTTGGTATCCTCAGTAGACGTGCTAGGGATCTCTTGGTATCCCGCACCTCATTCCAGATTATAAATGCATACAGGGGATCTCCCGGGATGTCGTCCTGTAGTCCCAAATTAAAAACACACATCAGCAATACAAGAATACTCAATAAATTCTAAATTTCGTACTAAGTAAATAGATAATTCTAGCCTAACATGCTTCACGTAATGCAATTAAGGCAGTTTAAACAAGTAGGCAATTAAGTCAACTAAACATGCTTTTTCTAAACTAACAACAGGCTAAATTCGCAAGTAGAATAAAATAGGATAAATGAACTCAATTGAAATACTTAAAGAAAAAAACCGGATTTTCAACAATTAGCTCAAGTACACACTCGTCACCTCACGTACAAGGCATTTCAATTATCAAATATATTATATACTAAGGGGAAGGTCCCCCACACAAGGTTAGGTAAGACACTTACATCGAACCAGCTCAAATCAACCGGAAACCACGCTATTGCCACGAGTACTCGACTCCAAATGGCCCAAATCTATTCAATTCAATCGCATAATGTAAATAACACTTCAACTAACTGATTCTACAATTAAATTCTAAGCTAATACACGAAATTAGGTAAATGACCAAAACGCCCCTCGGGCCCACGTCTCGGAATCGGGTAAAATTTATAATTTTAGAACCCTCACACTGATGTCAAATCCCCAATCAACTCAATATCTTGGTCTACGAACTTTTCCCCAATTTTCATACAAATTTCGAAATTAAAGGATGGATTCATGTTTAGATTAATGGGTTACAAGTAAAAAGGAGTCTAGAATCATTACCCAATCGATATCTCTGAAAATCCCTCAAAATCTCGCTCAAATCTGAGCTCCCAAGCTTAAGTTTTGATAAAAATGGCTAAACCCTCGGTTTTGAAATCTTATATCTGCCCAGGTAATTCCTTCTTCGCGAACGCGGTCAAACCCTCGCATTCGCGAAGCACAAAATGACTTTGACCATTTTTCCTCTTACGCGATCGTGGTCAATACCTCGCGAATGCTATGCTTTGAACAGACATGCCTTTGCGAACTCATTCCACCTATCGCGAACGCGATGCATTAAATCTACTAAAACTCAGCCGCTCATTTTCTTTTAAGCGAACGCGACACCACCCACGCGAATGCGATGTACAAACACTTAGACCTTTGCAAACGTGGTGCCTTCCTCATGAATGCGAAGGCTTAAATTTCGCCTTCCTCAACTGACTCTTAGCGAATGCGAGGGCCCAATCGCGAACGCAAAGAGTAAAATTCCTCTGCAATAGCTGAATTAAATCTGCAACTTTTTACAACTTAAAATGATCTGTTGAGCATCCGAAACACACCTGAGGCCCCCGGGACCTCAACCAAACCTGCCGACCAACCCTAAAACAACATTCAAACTTGTTCCAACCTTCGGAATGCTCAAAACAATATCAAAACACCTATTTTTCATCGGATTCAAGCCTAAGAATTCCAAAAACTCTAAACATACGCTTTTGATCAAAAAGTCTAGCAAACCTCGTCCGAATGACCTGAAATTTTGCACACACATTACATTCAACACTACGGAGCTACTCCAACTTCTGGAATTCCATTCCTACCCTCGGATCAAAATCTCACTATCGGACCGGAAACTTCAAAAATTCAACTTTCGGCATTTCAAGCCTAAATTAGCTACAGACCTTCAAAACACAATCCAAACACGCTCCTAAACCTGAAATCACCCAACGGATCTAACGGAACCATCAAATTTCCATTTCGAGGTCGTCTTCATAATGTTCCAACTACGGTCAAGTTTCCAACACTTAAGCTCTCATTTATGGACTAAGTGTTCCAAAACCCTCCGAAACTCGAAACTGAACTTCTCGGTAAATCAAAATAGCAGAAATAAACTTGGGGAAAGCAGTTAATAGGGGATCGGGGCGTAAATTTTGAAGACAACCGGTCGGGTCATCACATTATGGTACTTGGAGCCGGACTTGTGACCTTTCTTTGAGAGAGATGAACGTGTTTCCACTATCCTCGTTCTGAGTGCTACAATCTTAAAGGTGAGGTTTGCTTAGGGAGAGTCAAGGATGTATGAGTTTGGGTTCCACAATGACCAAAGTAGTAGAAAGAGTTTCTTTGACAACTCTTGATGCTCTTGTGTCGCACTTAAACCATGGTGCTTAAAAGAGTGAATGTTGTTAATGATTCATTTGAATTGAGGGCAACTGTTAGTCCCAATTGATGCTAGATGAGGTCACTTCAGGTCAACTGAATTTTCTTGGATTTACTCTTAAGGGTTGGGTCTTATTTTGTTTGCTTGAGGATAAGCAAAAGCTTGAGTTTGGGGGAGTTGATAACTAGGGATTATGGTTCATTTTGCACTCCTTCTTACTTGAGTTTTGATTAAAAATGTGTACAAAATAGTCTCAAAGGCTTACATGTTGTACTTGTTTGCAGGGCTTGGTCAAAAAGGTGACAACTAGTCAAAACCATATCATAAAGGAGTGAAACATGTACAAGTACCAAGAACAAGTCCAAGCATAGTGCAACAGGTCCACTGCGGTTGCACTCCATTTAGTGTGGTCCGTAGTGAGGAGATTCAGAGAGGTGCTCATTTTGGAAAATCAAGCAATATGGCCGCAAAGTATGCTGTGCGGACCGCAATGGACTCATGCGGCCGCATTCGAAATTGTGCAGTCCGCAAAGACAGAGTTCAGAGAGTAGCTACTTTGGAGATTCAATGCCATTGTGGTCCGCGGTCCTTTTTGTGCAGACCGCAACAGAAGCCACCGCGGCCGCGGTGCATTTTGTGCGGCCCGCGGTGGCTAAGTTCAGAGAGTAGAGTTTAAAGCCAAGAAGCCTCACTGCAGCCGCACTACCCCCGCAGGGGTATTTTTGTCCAAAATTTTGGCCTAGTATAAATAATTTATTTTCCCATTTTTAGGTCATCAATTGTAATTTAACGCTCAGCTGCGCTCGTGGACAGTGTTTCTTAACCATTTTGAGTAATTTTAGAGTAGTTTTATCATTGAATCTTCAAGTATTAGCTTGTAATTAAATATTATGGGTTTTTTTTCATCTATTTCTCAGTTTTCTTCTATTATCATGAGTAGCTAGACCTATTAGCTAGGGTTTTGGCTCAACCCTAGGGTGGGTCTTTGATGGGTCTTATGTTTTAAGGCTTGAAAGTCTATCGGTGTTTGATATTTGGATTAATTTATGGTTTCATGTTGAATTAGTGGTTGCAAACACTAATTTGTGCCTATTTGACTTGGATTCTTCTTTCGAAATAGAACTTGAGTCTAGAAAAATTAGTCCAACAAGGAATTGAAGCGTATTCAAGAGATTGATAGCCCAAATTAAAGGGTTAAACCTAGAGATAGTAATACCCGACTTGAACCTAAATTGCTTACACAAATTATCATACCCAATTGGTCTTGAGAAAGTCAATTAGGGCAAAATCACTCAAACTACCGAGAGGTATAGAGTGAGAAGTTTAGTGCATTGGTTATATCATAATACCCATCATGAAAACCTCTCCTAGACCCGAGAACCAGACATGTATCCACCTAGGAGAAAGTCACTTCCCTAGTGCCTTCTTAACTATTTTGACAATCTTTTAAGTATCTTACTCTTAGCTTAATTTAGCATCTTATTAGCATAAAATTAGAAGTAATCAAAAGACCAACTATGATTAGAAGTGCAACTAAGAGAAATTATGCATCTCTAATTTAGATAGGAACCCAATTCCCATTTCTAGTTCTCTGTGGAAATCGATCCTGACCATCTCGGATAAAAGATGCTTCGACCACTCTCGCTACTTTGTAGTAGTGCAGGGTTGACACCGATCAGTTTACCAATCTGACATGCATCACATACATGATTTCTAGAGAAATTAAGTTGAGGGAGACCAGTAACTAAATCATACTTGGAGAGTTTCTCTATAAGATGCATGCTTGCATGACAAAGTTTCTTATGCCATAAACATGAATCATTGATATGGATGTTAAGCAAATATCACCATCTAGATTTTCAAAACCATCAAGAATATAAATATTTCCATACCTTTTTCCTAGTAGGATTATTTTACCTGTCTCATCTTCAATAGCACAGCCTATTTTCTTGAACTTTAATTCATACCCTAAATCACATAGCTGACTTATACTTTGAAGATTGTAGTTGAGTCCATCTACAAGATAAACTTCAGTAATATCACAGTTGTTATTGAATGGAACTATGCCAGTGCAGACTATCTTCCCTTTTGAGTCATTGTCAAATTTAACACTTCCTCCATCTATCTTCGTAACTTCTTTGAATAGGTTTTTGTCACCTTTTATGTGAATAGAACACGCACTATCTAAGTACCATTTTCCTTTGCGGCTCTTTCTGTGGTGTTCTTTAAAACATAATTATCACTTCCTTTTAGGTACCCAAGCTTTCTTGGGTCCTTGTTGGTTAGTATTACTAAGATCAGGGTTGTTTTTGGGTTTCCAAATCCAACCCAAAACATTAGATTTACGAAATTGACAAAAATAATATTTATGTCCACTTTTATTACAGTAGTGACACATAGGAGCTGATCCATTCTTGGATCTTCCGTTTGTGTTAGAACTAGTGGACTCTGTTCTAGCCGGTCCTTTTCTAGTTGACTTGTAAATCACCTAGTTTAACTTGACAGAACTATGACTAGTGGATTTTCCCATGTCATTGAGTTGCATTTGCAATTCCTGAGATTCATCTTAAAGTACCTCCTTTTCAATTTCGCTTACTTCAAGTTTAAGTTCCCAGTCTTTATTTTCTCAGTTGAGTCTCTTTAGTTCATTCATCATTTTATGAGACTCTTTTAGAGTAAAGTCAAGAATGTCCTGCAATTCATTACATCTTTCACAATTGTAAGATCTTACCTCATTTGTTTCTCCTCATGCCATAAAACAATTCTCATTATAATTTTTGCTTTCGTCGTTTGATGCATCCTCATATGTCCAGCAGCTTGAGAGTTTGTTCATGTTGTTTTTAAGGATTGTCATGAAGCATAGATTTGCTATCTCTTCGTGTTCTGAACTGTCTTCATCACTCCAGCTTCCAAATGATTTATTCTTGTTGAATCCTCTGGAAACCTTTCTTTTAAGATCTGGGCATTCAGCTTGAACATGTCCATATCTTCCACACTCATAATATTTTTCGTAATTTTTGTCTTGTTCATTATATTGCCTAGTTCGCCTAGGTGGTATCCTACCTCTTCTTGTGTATCTATATATCCTCATTGGACCATCCATGTTCCTTGATATTATGGCAATCTCTTCTTCAAGAGCTTCAGGGTCATCATCAATATCATTGTCTGTCCTTTCAGTTGTAGCTTTGAAGGTGACTATTTTCTTCTTTTCTTCCTGGCTTATTTTCTTGAGATGAGTTTTCTCGAATGTTGTAAGATCTCCTCGAAGCACATCATAAGAAATCTTATTCAGATCTTGTGATTCAACTGCAACTACTTTTGTCTGCCAAATGGTAGGTAGACTCTTCAAAATTTTCCGAACTTGATCACCACTTGAGTATAGTTTACAAAAAGCTTTTAGATCGCTAATGATTTTGTTGAACCTCGCAAACATTTCTTCAATAGATTCTCCTTCTTTCATCTGAAAAGTTAGTAGTCATGAACGTTGGTTTGCAACGTTGATGTAGGTCACCTTACTGGTTCCTTCTAAGTACCAATTTATCCCACATTTCTTTGGTTGTATCACATAGAGATTTTCTCATATTTCTCTTCACTTATAACATTATAGAGTAAGTTTCTTGCTTTAGCATTGACTTGAACAACTTCCATTTGCTCATCTGTGTATTCATCTATATCTTTTGGATCAGTAGGTGGTTGAGCAGTTGTTGGTAGTGGACAATTTTCCTTTTTGATATCTCACCAAACTTTAACGTCATAGGACTTTGTATATATTTCCATATGCACTTTCCAGTGAGAAATGTGTTGTCCATTGAAATACGGTGGCCTAACTTGCGATGTTCCTTCTTGAAAGAGTGCTCCAACAATAACTTGATTTGTCATGATCTTTTCTCACAAGTTGTTAAGCAAAAAGTGTGAGATTAGCTCTGATACCAATTGAAAGTACCGGGGGGAGCGGGGTGAATTGCTTATTTTAATAACCTTTATAAGTAGTTAACTAGTTTACCAATTAGTCGACTAAAAATAGAACAGGATAATAGTAAAAGCAGAAATAAAATACAAAAAATAAAGATACCAGAATTTTTATACTGGTTCAGATTCAATGTGAATCCTAATCTAGTCCCCTTGGGTTGCAAGGGTGTTCTCTTTCAGTGATCGATGTTTCTTGAGTATAGAATGAATGGTGTAGCTTTACACCAACAACTTATTCTTTATGTTTCTTTTCTTTTCTTGATACAATGCATCAACAGTGTTTATCTCTTTTTCTTTTCTCACTAATTACACAACAAATCTAAAAGAACTACAATGCTTGTTTGTAGTAGAACAAAAAGAGGGAAGATGGTTCTTTCAAAGTATGCGTTGTCACGTAATCTGTATATATACTTTCCATGAGGCCTTCAAAAATCTTGAGAGATTGCAAACCCAAAGGAGTTGATCCTTGAAAGGAATCGTAAATTGATTCTTTCTAAGAATAAGGTCAAGTTCCCGTTGGTCTTCCTTGATTTATGGTTTTGACGAGCTATCCATCTGCTAGCATATCCGTTGGACCCCTTGATTTCTGGCTTCATTGATTTTCAGTGATCTCATTTCCCTTTGATTGGGGGCCTTCCAGTAATAGCTTTCATCAATCTCTAATTGATTACTCTTGCCAGATTTCCGCTGTTTCTTCCTTGCTGATCATTGATTCTTTTCCTTGTTAGCTTCAGTCAATCTATTCTTGCAGGATCTTCGCCGCTTCTTCCATTTTCATCGCTGATCATTGATTATGTTCCTTGATCTATTCCTGACCAGTGTTGCTTCTTTAATCCCTTTAATTTATTTCTTGTGATCCTACACCAAATGTAATATATTATTTTTCATCATTGAAACTTATAACTAACATAAATGTCCTTAAAAATAGTCAAATATTAACGTAGGTCTCTGTACCAATTTTTATGAGCATTAATAAATTTATATTGAATGCCACAGTGCTCTGCTACCGCCAAATATTGGTTCCGCTTCTGGTCTTATTAGGAGAATAACCAGTAAACTAGCAAGCCTAGATATCTCTTTAATTTGCAGTTATACATGTATTATTTTGTTTAATTTATGACTCTACTTATGTTGCTTTTTTCTTTGTAACTATTATATATATTATTAGTTTGTTTAGTCTATTAAAAGTAAAATTAATAGTAGTTAGAATTTTAGCATTTTGTTAAAAAATAATTTCAGAGACCTCTGCTAACTTGGTTAGTAGTTTAAAGGGTAATTTTTTTTTAACAAGGGAAATTAAGGGGACCATTTGGGTTTTTTTTTCATCTAGTTTATAATGTTGACTTTTACCTTCCTTGTTTTAGTTTCTTTGTAGGTGAAATACATAGTTTACCCATACAACTTACACTCAAAATCCTGTTACACCTGTTGACCACGAGTATAACTTTACACACCAAATCTTTCAAATGTATGTCAGTTACAACTACTTTTGACCAGCCTCTGGGACGTGTGAAACACGACCAATGCGGCGCATGAAAAGTTATTTTCTGCCTCACCTGACAACTTACAACGGCTAATTACTGGGATTGGGCCCATTTTTCTTAACCCTAACGCCCAATTCTTCATCTCCTTCTTATTAATAGCAACCATTTTCATCTTCTTCATATTAAAAGGAGGAAAACCAATTTCAGAAAAATTCAACCCTCATCTTCACCTTCCACATCTAATATTTTGAAGTTGGTTATATTTGTTCAATTAAAGTGCAATATATTATTATTCTTCTGTCAATTCTCGTATTAGGGTTCATATTGAATGGAGAATTCGGGTCCATTTTGTCGATGTAGAGATGCTCCTGAACTAGTAATTTCATGGAGCACAGATAATCCTGGTCGTCGATTCTACGGCTGTAAAAATTATGAAGTAACCTTAGATTGTTATAATTGTTATTTCAAGATTTTATAAGCTTCAGCTCAAATTGTTTATGGATTTGCAGAAAGATAAGAAAACTGGTTGTAAGTATTTCGCATGGTTTGATCCCCCGACTCATGAACACTTGAAGCCAGTGATTTTGGGTCTGCTTAAGAAGAAGAATCAGCTTGAAGGGCATTTGCAAGAATCCAGAAAACAGAGGAACTAGAGGAGAACTTTTTTTTTCTGATTTTAGAATTAATCTTCATTAAGCCCATTGTATTTGGTAGTTCTCAACACTGCTATATAGTGTAATGATATTCCCATGTATTGGGTCTTCATGTATTTGGCTCATTGAAGTTGTTGTCTATGAGGGTCACTCCCTATTTTATTAGAAATGTATTCAAGCTCTTGTGTTATATTCCTATTTAGGTAATTGAAGATTGTTAGTCTTGTCTTGTGTTATGTTCTTATTTAGCTTTGGTAACCAAACATGGCTAATGCAGATTTTGTGTAACCAAAGGAAGCAGTATAAAAAGAAGACCTAAATATACTTCATTCCACAAAATAGGTGCTCATTAGTAGACACCAAAACTAATTAGCAACACTTTACAAAATATAGCACTTGGTTGACCATAGCAACACTTTACAAAACATAGCACTTTACTTGGTTGTCCGTAGCAACACTTTACAAAACATAACACAATGTTATCCATAGCAATACTTAACAAACCATAAAGCTTAAGCAACAACCAAAGTCTTGTGTTTGTGATGCTGCATTTCTTTGAAGTTGTCTTTGGCTTATGGCTTTTTTGCCCATCCACCTCAAACCGGCACTTCTTGGTTGGTAAGCACATTCCTCTGTTGAAGTTGTAGATCTCTTAGTCTTAGTTTCGGTGCTAATGACCCTTGGATTTTGTCCTCCACTCTGCCAAAGTAAAGTATACTTAGTTACAACATTACATTCAATAGAAGGAAGATACACTAATTATACCTTTAGTTAGTTCACTTACAGTAAAAGAAGTGAACCCATTCCTTGCTTGAAACAACCCAAAACCACTGCCTCTACCTCTTCCAACCCCTCTACCTTTTGCAGAAACACCTCTGCCTCTTGCTGATTGTGAACTAGATGATGTAGTAGTACTAGTTCCTCTTCCTCTTCCTCTTCCTCTACCATTTCCTGCAGTAGCATTTCCAACAATGGCATTTCCAGTAGTGGCATTTTCAGCAGTGGCATTTCCAGCAGTGGCATTTCCAGCAGCAGATTTTTTACTGGGGCATCCCCTTTTGTTGTGTCCACACACACCACAAAGGGAACAAGTCATATCCATACCTATCCTTGAAATCTTCCCAAATTTTGGATGTTCAGTTTCTTCTCTTTTCCTATTTTTTTTGGTCTTCCAGGCATGTTTCTAATAGGGGGAGGTTCAATAGGGGGTGGCCTGAAGATGGCCATTGTTTCATACATGTCACAGGCTGGATAAAGGTTGAATAAACCTTCAAGTAAGTGGACTTACGATACCAATGTGCAATGTGGTGAATAGGTTCCATGTCCTTGAAATGCATGCTAGCAATTGCATGACAACAAGGGATACCCTTTAACTGCCAGGCTCTGCAACTACAGGTCATATTCACTAAGGATACCACATGCTTGTATTTAGGATCTTCAATCTCATAGCATGTTTCACCATTCCATCTTGGAGTACACTTCATAGACTTAGCTAAATTATCCTGGTAAATCTTAATTGCTATTAGGGAGATATCACATATCTATGTCTCACAGAACTCTCTCATCTTACCTATCCTAATCATCAGCTTAATTCTGATTTCCTCTAACATTGTGATGATTGTCTTGTGTCTTTCAGCCAAAATCCAGGAATTGAAAGTCTCACACATATTGTTGTCAATTACATCACACTTTCTATCACAGTTGAAATAAGCTCCGCACCAGGTTTCTTTTCTATAGTGGAGTAAACTTTCACATATGTCATCCCCAAGCTTGTCTAGCATATCAAGTTGGTCATTCAATTCTGCAATACTAGAAACCCTTGCACATCTCCAGAAAGTATTTCTCCTCTCCAATCCTCTCCACTCTTTTGATAAATTTGCAAGGATGTTCCTAGCACACATCATGTGTTCACACTCAGGCAACAAGTCTCTTACATCATTAATTAAACCCTGCAGCATTCACTCAAACAGAACAATATTTACTTTCCGGAGAATAATAAAAACAGAACAAGTTTCTTGCAGATCAATAAAATAGAACAATAAAAACAGAACAACTGAAGCAGAACTGAACAATAGTTAATGAAGGAGAACAAAAAACTAGTTAATGAAGGAGAACAGAACACTATTTAATGAAGGAGAACATAAACTGAAGGAAAATAGTTACCTTCTGCATATCAGACATCATTGTAAGGTCTCTTCCATCTTCTAAGCTCAAATCTTCACTCAACATTTCAGAAACCAAGTCCAGTTGAATGTGTTCTCCACCTCTACAACTGCCCATGCAATTGGAAACATCTGATTGTTTCCATCTTTGGAGACAGCTACAAGAAGTTGTCCCTTGCAAACTCCTTTCAAGAAACATCCATCAAGGCCAATAATTCTTCTGCATCCTTCCAGCCAGCCCTTTTTCATGGCATGTAAACAAACATAGATTTTAGAGAATACCAGTTTTCCATCACCTTGATCTTCTGCTTTCACCACACATGTACTCCCAGGATTGGTCTGCAAAATCATATCTCTATAGTCATAGAGTCTTTTGAACTCTTGATGCACATCACCAATGATTTCTTTCAATATCTTAACTCTAGCCCTATGGGCAGTTGATCTCCCTACATAGAGGTCTAGTTCTTGCTTTATTAATTTTCTCAACTCCCAAACCTTCATACCTGGTTGTGACATAATTCTGCTCTTGTATTTTTTTGCAAGATATCTTGAATTACACAACTTGTTCTTGTTGGTTGTATAACACTTGTGCTCTGGATTATATCTTTTCACCTTAAATTATTGGAACTGCCATCTTTACTAGCTGCTAGAAGTCATCCACATTTAGGTACCATACATCTAACCCTCACCCTAAGTGGCTCATTTATGTACTTCTCAATCTACACTTTTTTTTGAATTGCATATTTGGTGACTGCTTTCCTAAATTGATCAACACTTTCAAATATCAATCCTAACTCCCAAGTGATTTTCTTGGCAGTAGGATCAAAGATCAATCTCTTCTTTTTCTTTTTTTCCTCCATTTTCTTCTTATGTTCTTCACCATCTTCACCTTCCACATCTGATGCAAAGCTTTCAGCATCTGAAGAACCAAATTATGGCTCATCAGTCCCAACTAGACCTTCATACCTATTTTGCTTACTACATGTACGCAGCACATCAAACCCAATGTCTACACCTGCTTTATCTATGTTTATATCACCCATCCCTTTAGTCTTTTCACTTCTTTTTCTCTTGCTTCTCTTCACCTTCTCTCTACCTTCACCCAACTCCTCATGGATATCAGATTGGAGGTCATTCTCATCAGGAACATTTAAGTGAACATCATCAGAACTATCAGAAGTCCAGTCTATGTCTACTTCTTCTTCATTCCCAGCATCATCAGAAGCAGCATCATCAGAAGTAGAAGAGTTGTAAGCAGCAGCATCAGAAGCACTTCCATCATCAAAAGCACTTCCATTATCAAAAGCATTTCCATCATTAGAAGGATTTCCATCAGAAGCAGCAGAACTATCTGAAGTGTAGTGTATGTCATCAGCATCTTCATCATCTACCTCTTCAACCTCTTGGACCTCTATAGGCCTTTTTCCAGAAGCCTTACTGCAACTCACACTTTCCCCATTTTCAACAAGGTCATGTACTGATAAAGGAACAATATGAGCCACATATATTTCTAGTGTATCCCCATCCTCTAACTGATTGCGAATGTCTAAAATATCCTTATCAATCAATACATTTATCAGATTGTCAATCCTATCCATCGGGCATATATACAGCTCAGCCATGTTAGTTAGGTCATCTCCCTAGTGTAATCCATAAGCTCAAAGAAGGAAATCCTATCTACATCCACGTCTAAAGTCAAGGTTTGACTGCCCCCACATATCTACTAAAATGACCAATAATTAACTCACCCCCGTGATACCACTTTAAAGTAACAATTTTAAAAGACATTGTTCTTGAAAGAAGCAGACAACAGATTTCAATTTTACATGCAAACAAACAATAAAGAAATCAAAATGGACAATAAAGAAAGATATAACAGAATAAAGAAAGAAAAAGACAACACAAGCTCAAAAGACAAAGGTTTCAATAGACAATGACAAGAGATTCCTCATAAAGATGTCTTAAACCCTAAAAATACTCCTGACGAAATACTCAAATAAACCCTAACTATTTCGACTCACCCATCTAAATCAAAACGGTTGAACAACCTAAAATGAGAATACTAACCTGAAAATGAAGAATGTAACAGCAATAAAGAGCAGATGTGTTCTCGTCGGATTCGCTTCAAAGGATAGGGCTGAAGAACAGGGATTTGAAAATGGAATTATGTTTGTTAATATGGTCGCATAGTTGTTTTTAATTAACAGGGTCAGATCTTTTTTGGGTCGGAATTAAGAAAAGGGTCAGTTTGTCCATTTTAATTAAAGAATCGTTTATTTTTTATTTTAAATAAGTGCGTGTATACACAACATTGAATATTAACGGAGCTGGTCAAAAGTAGTATGTAACTGATACACATTTGAAAGGTTTGGTGTGTAAACTTATACTCATGATCAACAGGTGTGTAACAGGGATTTGAGTGTAAGTTGGATGGGTAAACTATGTATTTCGCATTCTTTGTAAAACTTTTTAAAATTTATGTATCATTGACATACCACTGGTACATATATACCTTTGCATTCATCCCACGAACCTTTAATATGTTTCTACAGCCCAAAACCACGAACTGGTACATGATGATATAGTATTTTGCACTCAATAATATATACTATATGAATTATTACGACTGACAGAGTACTGAAGCAGATCTACATAAATAATGGATCAAAGTAGAGTTTCAATTTATCTCAAATATTGGTTCTTGTATCTTTGTTATTAAAATCTTCTTCTTTTTGGATATAATCTAAACGTTGAATGTTCTAGTGTTCTTTTATTAGTTTATGCAGAGGAAGATATTGGGTGGAGTCACTAAAGTTCTTTTACGTTTAAGAGGGTTATATTTTTTAGTATTTTCTTTTGAAAACTGTTTCATATATAATACGTGTTTGACTCCTTTTGATAAATAGAATCAGTAAAATGTTGCTTAAAGTGATTAAACCATTTTTTAACTAAGGAATTTTAAATTATAAAAAAAAATATAAAGGAATTTAGACTTTTATACTTAGAAAAAGTTACCTGACAGTTAGAAGAAGGACAATAAATTTTTGGATAAAAAACTTAGTACGTATATAATTTTAGGTACAAATTACACATTTACACATATTATCGATAGTTTTATCTTTTAGGTAATTTGACAATATAATTATTTTGAAAAATACTTACTAGTGTATAGAAATTAAAGTCTTGTTACTCCGTATATAGTATCTAGGTGGTCTAAACATGTAGACAGACTTTGTCAAGGTTCAAAATCAGGACTTGAAACTAATGAACTCATGTGACAAACAACCTATGATCACAGGGATCAGGAAAGATTTGATTTTGAAATCTAAGTATGGTTATACCCTTTTTCTATCATTTAAAAATGCACTGCAGGTACCAAGCCACCACTAGCCAAACTAAATAAATTCCAGAGTAACTAGGATTGGATCTAATAGTTTACCTGGAATACCCACTTATTATTCCTGTATTTCTCATGGAGCATCAGATTCTTGATCTTCCACAAGTTTCAGCTTGTTCATGATGGATCTGCTTTCGGTCCAATTGGCAAATAAGAAAGCCCACTACTCAGAAGAAAACGTTAATAGGTTTGCTGCAGCAGCCTATTGTACAAGGAAGAATTCAGGATTTAAACTTTATAGATTTTAGTTCGAGATTCTAGCATGACTTATTTGATTTATTGGATTCGAAATTAATTATTTATACTTATTTAATGAACTTTGTAATAGATATGTAGGGTGCGAGTCAAAGTTGTTGGATGCGTCCGAACCCATACCTGACCCTCTACTTCTGCCCCTGATTGTTTACGTAGCAAGTAATACTAATTACCCAGATTTTGCCTTATCAATATTATATAATTTAATCTGCTACCGTTCTGTCTCGTTATCAAATGTATGTAGTTACGAGATCATGCCAAAATGAAAAAAAGAAAAAAGGTTCAGTCTTAAAATACCCGTAGAAATCTGCCAATAACCATGCTGAACTCAACTGGTTGCACCTTAATCTACAGCCACGATAAGGATGCTATTATTAAGCTATGAAAAGTACAACTAACTTATAACGAATAGCGAGCTCATTCTATGTTAAAACGGGCAGCATATCCCCTAATTTTTTTATATTTCCCACGTCATCTATTACAGCAACAACCAATAGTTATATGGAACACAACCAGCACAATACCATGTCGAGCAGCAAGCTCAATTCATGTCTAATAACACTATATTTTGAACTCTTTCCCTCTTATTTATATTCAGTAAATGTTGATAATAACAACACAATATACTCAAGCTATTCCATAAATTTTTCAGCCATAAAACGTTGTAGAACACCTCCCAAACAGTTCAACAATCAATGGCATTACTAACAAGCCTTTCGATCAATATCTCACAAGTTCTAGCTTCAACGACTTAGCCGTAACTTGGATTAACTCAAATACATGTAGAGTTCCTTACCTTCAAACAGATGGAACAATGCGAATTTGAGATTAATTCACCATAAAGTATCCTTCCAATGCGGCCACAAGAACAAGGAAGAGAAATTAGCAAGCACTTCGGATTTCTTGGCACTAGAATCACTTTGAAATACTTAAAATAACATAGGTTTGATACGAAACCCTTAGAAGAATATTTCCAGTATACCACTTAAAACAACCCCCTACATGAGCTGGAATCACACCAAAATAAGCAACCACAAGAATAATAAGAATTTTCAAGATTCGAACCAGGACCTTCAGTTAAAAGTGAAATACTTATGTTACCTTACATGACGCCAACGAATTAATCGAGGCTCCAATGCGGACCAAAATCCATTGAGTGATTGAGAAACAAGAAAAAGATCTTAGCAACAAATAACCATGCTGGTATTATCTGCTTCTCATTGAAACTCATAGTCTGTAGTACCATGAGATGAGAATTGTTGATCACGCAATAAATTATATACGTATGAAGTTTTTTATCCAAAAATTTATTGTCCTTCTTCTAACCGTCGCGCAGGGGCCGCCAGACCCTAAAGCAAATGAAGCACTTGCTTTAGGCCCCAAAAATTTAAGGGCCCCAAAATTACTATTTCTCTATATATAGCAGTATATTATTTATATAATTATTTTTTATTATTGATAAAAAAAAATTTTTTAATTGTCATATTAATTTTTGATAACTCAATTTCTTCCTCTAAATAATATAATCAAAATAGTTTTCTGTCAATCTTATTTTACGTTTTTACTAAGTTATATTTCTCTCTTCATTAGTTAGTCATGTAACTATATTTGATAATCTAACTTATTATTTATTTTTCTTACATAAATTATACTCTCTCTGTCCCAATTTATATGAAAGAGTTTGATTGGACATGGAGTTTATGAAATAAAGGAAAACTTTTAAAATTTGTAATCTAAAATAAATCATAGAAATTTGTGGGCTAGAAATCATCTCATTAAGGGTAAAAAGAAAAATCTAAAGTTGAATTGTTACCAAATATAAAAAGGGATTAACTAAAAAAAAGGAGTCATATAATTTGGGACAGAGGAAGTATGTTTTCTGGGTTCTCCCATCTCAGTTGTGATGCAATAAAGTTAAATTCATTAAGTTTTTTGTACTGTATTAGATTAAGTTCTCATTTTTTTCAATGCGCCTCGCTTGTCTAATTTTTTTTAAAAACAATGCTCATTAAATAATATATACATAGTCCTCTTAGTAAGGCTTTGCTTTAGGCCTCGGACGATGTTGAGCCGCCCCTGCTATCGGGTAACTTCTTCTAAGTATAAAAGTCTAAATTCATGTATATATTTTTTTTATAATTTAAAATTGCTTAGTTAAAAAATGGTTTAATCACTTTAAGCAACATTTTACTGATTCTATTTATCAAAAGGAGTCAAACACGTATTATATATGAAACAGTTTTCAAAAGAAAATACTAAAAATAATAACCCTCTTAAACGTAAAAGTACTTTAGTGACTCCACCCAATATCTTCCTCTGCATAAACAAATAAAAGAACACTAGAACATTCAACGTTTAGAATATATCCAAAAAGAAGAATATTTTAATAATAAAGATACAAGAACCAATATTTGAGATAAACTGAAACTCTACTTTGATCCATTATTTATGTAGATCTGCTACAGTACTCTGTCAGTCGTAATAATTCATATAGTATATATTATTGAGTGCAAAATACTATATCATCATGTACCAGTTCGTGGTTTTGGGCTTTGGGCTGTGGAAACATATTAAAGGTTCATGAGATGAATTCAAAGGTATATATGCACCAGTGGCATATCAATGATACATAGATTTTAAAAATTTTACAAAGAAACTAAGACAAGGAAGATAAAAGTAACATTATAAACTAGATGGAAAAAAAATCCAAATGGTCCCCCTTAATTACCCTTGTAAAAAAAAAAAAATTACCCCTGTAAAACTACTAACCAAGTTAGCAGAGGTCTCTGAAATTATTTTTTAACAAAATGCTAAAACTCTAACTACTATTAATTTTACTTTAATAGACTAAACAAACTAATAATATGTATAATATTTACAAAGAAAAAAGAAACATAAGTAGAGTCATAAATCAAACCAAATAATATATGTATAACTGCAAATTAAAGAGATAACTAGGCTTGCTAGTTTACTGGTTATTCTCTTAATAAGACCAGAAACGGACCCAAGATTTGGCTATCGTGTGGCACTATAGCATTCAATATAAATTCATCAGTGCTCATAAAAGTTGGTACGGAAATATATATTAATATCTGACTATTTTTAAGAACATTTATAAGTATATATGACATTTTTGTCGGAATTTTCGGATATTGGTGATATCTCTACCTATAATGTGCGACCGCCTTCTGTTTAAGATATTTTCAATTATATATATTATGGAAACTAAAAAAGTGACTAGTTGAAGGGAAGGAAATTAAAAATTGTGTGAATGATGAACCCGATAATCTAAAGGTGCTTTTCTTTCTTGAAAATGAATCTTGATTGACCACACTAAAAATTAATTCGGTGATGACTAAACTCATACTCCCTTGACCAATTGACTTGCCCAAAAGCCACCCCCGATCCCTATTTTTCTTCCAATTTACTACTCTCTATCTATAGAAAGTAGTATTACTCCACTCACCCAACCATGAACCACCCTTCCTATATATAACCCATTCCCCTTCTCAAAATAATGGTTTTGATGTAACAGTTCATTTCCATCCTAACTACAGACGTGCTCTATTTTGTCCACTTTCAGCTGACGCTTATATTATACTTCCTATTTCAATTTAGATAATGTATTTTACTTATCAAAAGTTAATTTGACTAAATTTTGAAGCTAAATTAGATTAGTTTAACTCAATTTAAAATTAAAATTTAGACATTCAAACAGTATATAAAAAGTACTATAAATTACAATTTACTTATATTAATATAATAAAAAATATTTTAAAGTATCGGCCAAAATTCACACAGTTTGACTGTGTCATCTAAATTATAATCGAGAAGACTCTCAGTGGCGAATGGAAGTAATAGAGAAGCCATATATTATAGCAGCAAAAAATGGTCATCTTGTTGACTTACGCTTCTCTTTCCCATGTTCTCTCGTCTGGAATTTTTCTCTTTCCTCGTTCATCCGAAATCGACGGCGAGGATCTTTCTGATTATCTTCTTCATCCTTCGATCAAGAAAAAAGGATTTAGATGTGTGATGCTTTCCAATGATGCAGGACTATATGCCCTATTTTGCACAGAACAGAAATTTCCAACTATCTTTCTCTCTCTCTCATTAATTCAGTGATTCACTTCTCTTAAATACTCCTACGAT